>NC_042496.1:40065330-40101167 GCF_005508785.2 Acyrthosiphon pisum
CAGATATTTTATAGTACAATTGTTTATTGTAGGTACATAATATCTGCGAACTACTAAACTAGGCATAAATACAAACAAACAATAATAAAAAAATTAACAAGGTATTAGGAAATCTAAGCCAGTGGTATTCAACCGGTGTCTCTACCAAATCTTGGGTGCCGTAATCTATAAAAATGGGTCATGACAAGTCTTTTTTGTTTTAAAAAAATAAGTCTATTATAAAATTATAAATTATGGATTCGAATAAATTATGAATGAATTGAAGAACCAAATAGTTGGGGCGCGCAAAAAAAAAATTAAAATAGTAGAGGAGCTCCGTCCCCCTGCGCACCCCCCCCCCCCCAATTCGAGCACTGGTTTCAAGAAAAAAACCTAGCAAAAGTGAATTTTTTCCTTAATATATTGTTTAGGGGAGCGTTTTTAGCCTTTCAGCGTTAGGGAAAAACTACCTATGAATTTTTTTTTAGTACCAAATATTTTTAGAAATGTCCTCAGCTTACTGAAAAATACAATATACATGTTGTGTAGAGTATTTGTTTTCCAGGAAGCAGCATACCAAGGGGGGTGCTATAGCACCCTAGCACCCCCCTCTGGATCCGCGCATGTCTCCGTGGGTTTGCATTTCTCCGAATTGCTTGATAAATTTATATTTTTATCTAGTTTGTTCTATTTTAGAATACAAGGCTGGGCATTAATGAGTTAAAAAGTTAAAGTTAAGTTTGACTTGTTAAGACTGTATTTTCGTCTATCACTATAATATTCTAGACAAATTTAATGTTGCAAAAATGTATTGTAATTATTACAGTAAAACTCGCTTAAGACACTTTTTAAGGAACCAGCTTTCTAGAGTGTCTTAAGCGGGAAAGCGTCTTATTCGAGAATCGAACAAAAAATTAAATGATTGAAATATAACCGAGTTTATTTTATAACTCCTAATATAAGATTATCGATAAGTTCTCGTATACGAATGAAATTTCTATTTTTATTTTCACACAAGTACACAACTATACTAAAATAAAAAAATTATCGTAATCTACTGAACAAAAGAGTGTCTTGTCCGATTATAGTTAGAGAACCGAGCCTTAACAGGTGGTTTTTACATCGACTAGTATAGGAAATGCTTAGGGACCAGGCACGCCCGCAGAGATGCAGCTCAGGGGGGGCAAACAAAATTTTTTTGATTCTTTGCTCATTTTATGTGCGGTGGTAAACAGATTATAAGACAAATTGAAAGCACTGCTACAGAGAATAGAGTACAGACTGACTGCGCAGACATTTAAATATGGTCAATTATGAAAAATACTATCGACAGGAAATGTGAACATATATTGGGAATTATAATTTGTAAGATATCGATATCGCAATCGCAGAAACCGCTAATCGGTTTTAATATTATATTAGGTATCTGTAATTCTGTCGTAAACGTCGTACATTATACGATATAATTTATAATCCCGTTTGCTTTATTGCTTTC
This sequence comes from Acyrthosiphon pisum, assembly GCF_005508785.2. Taxonomy (NCBI): domain Eukaryota; kingdom Metazoa; phylum Arthropoda; class Insecta; order Hemiptera; family Aphididae; genus Acyrthosiphon; species Acyrthosiphon pisum. The sequence continues at coordinate 40,066,805 of NC_042496.1, forward strand.
CAAGTATTTTGATTTGATTATTATAATATTATGTTTTTCATACACGATTTCGGCAATTACGCCTAACCAGATAAAAGTATTGAAAATAATCGTAATGTCTTTTATTGCGATTAAATACCTCCTATATGACTTGTTAGATACAAGGATTGTCGAATAGTCGCTCAAGATCAACTTTATGTAAAAAAACTTCCAATTTCGTAAGTGACACGAAAAATCTCAGGGGGGCAACGGCTCCCACTGGCCCCTCCCTCCGGGCGTCCCTGTTAGGGACCGACGGAAAACAGCGTCTTATGATGCGGGAAAGCGTCTTAAGCGAGTTTTACTGTAATTCATTCTTATAGGTATACTATTATCAAACCTATATTATGTTCTGGGGGTGGATCCAATATCTACTATTGAAAACACACGAATAATGAATCGTTGTTTATACTTTATAAAATAACTTCTTCAAAACAAATATACTTTATATTAGGTAGATTAGATTGGTTAGATATGTTTTTGGAGGAAAAATACATATTATAATCTATACCTAATACCTACTTGTTTGTTTAAAGGTTATCCCGATCATTATTTGTCAATACTTAACCGTACACTACACCGCACGTAAAAATTTTTTGCCATCAAATAATTCGTCAATATATTTATGGATATAATAGAATGGACATAAGAATTTAGAATACAAGATGAATTATTGATCCATACAAGGTAATACACCTATAGCTAGCTCAGGCCCATTTTTCATCTATTCAAATTTTAATTTTTTGAATTTTAAATTAGGTATACACAACTGACAATTTTAGATCTGTCATCACCATTTGGAGCAGAAAAATGCTTCAATTTTCTACTTCATTATCTTTTCTGGCAGGAAAGTGAATCTATTTGGTAATTTGGGTGGTCAAAAGTAATTAAGAAAAGAAATTTTTATCACCACAGGACACTCTTACAATGGTATTATAAAAGTTGGTCCTTAAGTAGATATATTTGAAAATTCCAAAAATTAGAATTTGATGTAATTTGTTATTAGAGAAAAATGGGGGTGGAGTGATCGCATGCTTGGTAACTATTTATAGGTACTTATATAGACGTTTTAGTATATATAGTATAATGTCTGTATGATTGTAATTCTTAAATATATATTATTGAGTATACCTATAAGCCTATTGACACGATAACACTATTTTTTTTATTTAGGAATAAAATATAAAACAAGCAATATAATATACATCAATGCATATAAATAATAACAGTGAAAATTTAAAGGCTAATATTATTAAAACCATAATTAACCTCATTCGTTTTGTGAAAATGAAAAAATTAATTTTAATTTAAACAATACAATTCAAAAGTATCTATTTAACTAGTATTATATAGGTACACTATTATGTATATGGCAATTTGATTTTCTATAGGTAGCATTTTAAATTGAATATGTGTACAGCTAACATAAAATCTTAAGATGTAAGTATACTCTGATACTCATCGTAGGTATACCATTTAATTAGTTCTAATAACAAAGCTTGAATCTATTTTATTGTTTTGTAAAATCAAATGTATGTTCATTAACATAAATTTAAATATGAAGTTAAAGCAATAATTTAATAGTAGGTATTAGTTATACACTTATAATTATACCTTAATCTAATATTACTATTGTTTGTTATTATTTACATACATTTAAAAATAATATCCATTACAATGTGTCAGAGTAACTACAAACATAATTTAAATGCGGATTATTGAATTCTGTATATTTTGCATATTATTGAAATGGCAGAGTCCGATTAGTCCGAAAAGTGACAGTAAGTGTAAGTCATTAAAAATAGTTATTTATTCCATAGCTATTTATGGTTTGAAGAAGTTTTGGCATATTTACCAAACAGTAATATAAATTCAAGTTGACAGCTCAAGATTATTTAATGGGATAATTTGTAAAACTAAAGTTTTCTGAATACAAATTCATAATATTTAGAGAAAACGAAGTTTTAAAAATATACAGCTTATATTACAATTTATTTCCATTGTAAGTACCTACTACCTATTACTGAAACAGTGAAACAGTGAAACAACATTTTAATTAAAAATATAACTGTATGAGTGTTGAATAATAGGTACCATTTAAGCTTATAAACAAGGAAAAACTAAAATTTAAATTTGACCGTTGTGTCATAGTTAATTATTTTAATTTAATTAAAAATAGTCAATTAAAAATAAAAACTAACTAAATAAAAATGTATATATTATATTTTGTTAATTTTATTTGTTAATTCAAATATTGCTTGCACTAATATTTGAACTATTTAATACAAACGAATCAATTGAAATAGCAAAATCTTCACAGTACTGCACACACGCATTAACTAATCTAACTATTCAGATACATTTAATTAAAATCTTCTGCACAAGCAGCTATCGATTATCTGACTATATTATAATATTATCATTTGAAAGACTTATATGCAGAACTAGCAGAAAACCTATAGTATATATAGATATCTATACAATGGCCTTAAAAATCAATAAATACTTTCACTCGAGATAGAATTATTATGCCTATAGTAGGTAGGTAAATATATACATATATACATAATATAGCATTCCGTTCATTTACAAAACATCTGTCGACAAAACAGAATCTTAAATGATCAATTTAAATTTAAAATAATTTTTTTTTATCTTAGGTTAAACTGGTCATTATTCTCCCCCCCCCATAAATTCCATAGGTTATTTTTCCTCAAAAATATTCAGGATCGAATTTCCTCGGTATACAACGGTACTTATGTCAGAAAACTGAACAGGAAACTCTGCATAATAACCGTGTACCTATTTAATCTTTTGAATGTGGGATAATATCTGTGCAGGCCCACGTAAAAGTGCAAACCAATATAAATTGTTCAACGCGAATATTATGTAAATAGGCACCTTTATTAAAGTTGTACTTAGGATACAGAAACAGCGCTACGAAACGGTTATGACCCAATTATCAGCTAAAATGTCATACAAAGAATGCAAAAATATTATATTTTATTATACTGGCTTAGGTACATATTATAATATAATATTATATATATTATACACAACTTGGGTTCGGTTGGACGAATATCGAGACTATGTGCAAAATGATTTTCATGTATGAAAATTATGGTCGTTCATCCCAACCTAGTTTATTTTCACCAACTAACCATGGGGCTCTGTGCGATGGCACAGCTTGCACAGTTTTGCACAAATACACCTCATAATATTATGTTCATAAACACTATACAGCAGCTATAAGTTTAAAATATAGTTAAATTATTGTATAATATTTTTACGAATTTAGCCGTTGACAATGCAGTAAATATCGTAAAATATAATTATATACCACTCACCACTGCAGCAGAGTTTTTTTTTAATGGTCAAAAGGAGATTTGATGAAATCCATAAGTCAGTGGTTAATAACACGGTGAATTCCTTTGGGAAGCGATTTTTTTTCTCAGGTCGAGTATTAAAAACAATCACACATAATATATATATATATGTGTGTGTGTATTATATATGCTATGGTATACAGCGAGTATATATATATGTGTATAGATAAGTGCGCGCGCTTTTTTTTTCTTATAAATTATCAATTCAAGTCATGCTCAAGGCTAGGGGGTTGTTCGAGAGATGTTTTATAGGCCCGCGTATTTTTCCATGAAGTCTACGTACGCGCATAAAATATACTTGACAACGACAGACAGTTGGTCGCTAAGCATCGCCATATTTGACGGAAGAAGGAAAAAATGTTAATAAAAAAAAAAAAATAATAATAATAAGAATAAGAATAATAAAATAAATAAATAAAATAAAAATCGCACTAGGTAAGACACATCGCCGGTAGACTTAACGTCGTCTCACTGCTACGACAACATACGCGTACATAATATATATAGGTATAGTGCGACTGTAGTACGAGTAAGAATTCGCGTCAGCTTCGCAATCTATATATCCTTGCTAATGATGAATTATTAATTAGTCGCACACCGTACGTTTAGAATTAGTTGAGTTCTCTTATTTATCATTATTATTATATTTTTTTCTTCCATCATCTGATCCGACGCGGACAAGCTGTCTGGTGGAAATGATTTCTGGAAAATCATATATATATATATATATATATAATATAAACTACGCGATGAGGACGACTTGTAAATCTACAACAGAATGTCACGTCGGCAGCGACGAGGTCATTTTATGGGTATCGTATACAATAATAATAATAATAATAATAATAATAATATATAATAATGTTACACGTTCTTAGATACACACCTATATATATATATATTTATATATATATAGATATATTATGCATATAGATAGGTATTGAGGCTGGGTTATATGTTATTATAGGTATTAGTTCACTAAAACGACCGTGATGACCTATACATATTACTTTTAAAAAAGAACACACAAATAAGGTATTATATAGTTAAGCGTATGAGTTTGTAAGCATATTGTATTTTGCTATCGTCACGATATGTACTATTATTTATTAGTAAGTTGTTACATACTACAGAGTATATTATTTAATATATATACTTACACTCCCCCCGAATTAAACATTTCAAATGCATTTACTATAATTTTAGTCTAACAAAAAATATAACATGTAGGTAGGTAGGTACAAAATACAAATTTTACAAATTTATAATTCGCATACAATTTCTAATTCACATCCCTATCGATTAGTGGCGATCATTGTACATTTGTACATAATGGTAATATATTGAATTACATTTTTCAAAATCTATTTTCAGAATATTTTAATTTCCACGGCCAATTGACCGCACTTCAACGCAAATGTTCACTGACGCTGAGTACCTACCTACCAAAATGCACAGATAAACATCGGATAAAATAGAACAACACAATTTTTTCACAGCAAGATTGTTGTTCTCATTATATCACAACATTCACAACGTTGAACGTACCTATTTCGACAATATATTTTAAAACCGAATATTAATAATAGTGTCTAGTGTCTACAACGGGTAGGTAGTGTAAGAAATAGGTTTTGACCATAACTTACAAATTAAGTTTGACTGTTTTTATTTGAAAGTACCATAAAATTAAGTATGCAAAACGCGCATTTTGAAGAAATAATCTAAAAACGTTGGGAACTGAACTGAATTTATGCCAAACTTAAAGTTTTATACTTTTGGATTTAAAACGTGATATTTTTGTGCACCTACTCAGAAAAGTCAGATTTATAAACTGTAACTAAGATTATGTAATTAATCATATTAATTACAATAATTGACAATCAATATTTGTTCAGAGTATTTAATCTGAACTTGGATTCTCATATGAACTCATATAAGTTACCTAATTGTTAATAAATAGAGAAATAAAATTTTCAGTGAACTTAATATATCACTCAAAAATATTCCTACTCGCTACCCCCTTAAACAAGCTTCAGATCCACCCGTTCTTTATAGTGTTAACTGTTTATACGCATTCGATTTGTAATGAATACATAAAAATTATAATAATTATAATACCTTTTTAAAATATAATACGAATTTATTATTTTATACACAGCCGAATGTCTCGTAGTATTTTCACCGTTAATAATAATATTTTTTCGGTTTTAATAAAAATCTCAAACAACAAACTTAACTCAAAATAAAAATAAAAATTGTTCACGGTCTCTACAAGTTTGATTACATTAAATTACTTAAAAAAATTATTCAGGCGAGTATGTACATTGTGCAAACCACGAGGAAAACCATCCTGTATATTTTAATTTGTTATATTTGTAGGTATATCAGTATATATTATACGCAAAAGAGGCCACTGAAAAGGAGTTGAGAATTGTATTCATATAATATTATCTCTTTATTTACCGCTTTTAGGAAGGTACCTACTGTATACAATATATACAATAATATATACTACGCATATTACTGGATTTATTTATACTGCACGATGAACACACACGTGTTATTATTATTTAAGCCCACGTTAAAATAAATGGCAAATTGTACAGTTTTATGGTGCTTGTTATATATATAACGCTGTACCTACGTATACACAACTTTGACATTAATACGTTTGTTTCCTTTTTGCAGTAAAATGAGTGGCTGTAATGAGTTCGATTTTTTTCTGTACGTTCACTACAAGAAATTGGCTAGATCGTCAAAAAAAGAAGTGAAAAAGTAGGTTAAAAAGAGTTATTTTAGGCCCAAGATTGGGAAACATAAGTTCACATCAGTCATGGCGAATGGCCATAAATTCCAGAGGTTTGAATATTATCCCAAACGAACCGCTTAATGGCATAGACGATACTTTTAAACGCGGGTCGAGACTATACGAATTATACGAATACTATTGTATAGCAGTAAGCCAGTGTAGCTGTAATGTTATGAGTCGTCACTCGTCAATAACTATTACATTTTCTATGCACAAAAGGGTAATAAGTATTAATAATAATAACAGCCATCATATCCAGGTTTGCAGTGTGGTGGAACTATCGCATGCGGCAGAAATGTGCTTAAAATATATATGTTTAAAAAGTATGCATACGATTAAACGACTTTAAACGTTAAAAAAAGTGGATCAAGTACCTACATAGATATTTTATTTTCGAATAATTAATATTTATTAGGTATATAGTATTATTATAGGAGCAGTATATTCCGTGGTTATTACAGCCACTCGTTTTCGTACGTTAGCTGACGACCATAACATACCAACGCACCTATTAATTATATTTTATGGGAAATGGGAATGTGTATAACTCGCGTGTGATCTCGGTCGCAGTGGCGAGCCATAGAGTTAATATATTAATACGATTGCGTATTCGTATATTTTATTTACAATATTGACTACATATTATATAGTCGCACAATCAAAAATGACTTATACCTTATGACCTGACAGTCAACAATTGCAGCAGTAGTTTCCAAAGTCCTCAAACATCAATATTTCACTATATTAGATCAGCTGTGCTGCTTGTTACTTGTAAGTCCACTGCACCTTGCAGCCCACGCCGTCGTACCCATGAAGTCTAAAATCTGACTCTTAAGCTATGTCCTTGTAATAATTATTAATTATTATACTCCACGTGTTTGTACGAATCACAATTATTATAAACTAATGAAACCAAAATAGCACAAGACATGTGCAAATTTTTCGCTGCAAGGTTTTCCAATATAATGGTTAGGTAGGTACTTCCTTAACATTTTTAAATATTAGTGTAAATTGTAACTGTGTCATGTGAAGCATATTATTTATAAATTATGTTAAATATATTTGTATAGGTATTATATGTATACCGAATTGAAAAATGTGCAAAGTAATTTAAATTATAATTTTAAAGAACGTTGCATGCAAAATACATGGTTCGTAAGAGCAATAAGATTAACTTTTCCGAGCCATAATTAAAAAGTTTAGTATAATAATATTATTATAGTTGTATAATAGTATGTCTTTGATAAGCTCTCGTGCATATTATGTATATTTGCAGTTAATGTGGTATTTCCGATCAAATTCAAAATGTCGTTTGTATATAAATGCAAATATTATATGCGTGTGTTTATCTGCAGCTATAACATGTGATGTATATATTAATATAATAAAATATGCCGAATAAAAAATTATTTCGAAAGCAGTTTGGACGGTGAAAATGGTGCATTTGTAACTGTTTGGTGCCAACGCTATGTGCCTACCGGCAACCAAGCTATACCACGCAGGTCTATTTTTGGTAAGTATTTATAAACACGAGCCCGATGGACCAGAGTTATTGGATCATATAGCTTGATGAATTTAATTATATCCCCACCGAGGCATAGTTCACCGAATTAATATATATATATATATCATGCGCTCGGATATTATTTCGAGATCTGTAGGAAATAATTATGCGTTTTCTCGCGAGCACATAATTGTATTTAAAGGTGGCAACTGCACTTTTCGATGATATTTTAATTCAGGCAATCAGGCAGTATAATATATTGATATACATATTTCGTGTATCAATTTGTTATTTAATAAAGGTTAGGTTAGGTTTTAACCGCATTTGTAATTTTTTCTTATCAACATTTTTTACGATATGCTATCTGTTCCAGGTTTGTACAATGAGCTAATTTTATGACGATGATGATGATGATGATGATGATAATAAATAAAATAAAATAGTGAAATAGAAAACAGAGAGAAGACGACGCTGCAGTTTTATGCGAAATGTGTCGCAGAATAAAATCTACAAGTGGCTTGACGTCGCTAAATCGTATAGCCGTATACCTACCTATGGTATAATTGTATAAATATATAATTGTATCAGCTGCTTGATTTTTGGTGTTTGAAAAATACCTATTTATTCTTAGTTATTATGTTCTACCACGAGTGAATTTTCATATTAAACAACATAACCGGGATAATAACTTATTAGTAACAGTATTAATAATTGTAGGTGTTTACTTTTACATGTGAAATATCACAAGCAGAAAATATAAATAAAAAGAGTGGTTTGGTGGTGTATTTGTATTTTTATGAATATCTATTTCATGTATATCATTTAGCTGCAGGTACCTATTATAAGTTTTTATTCCACGTTTTAAGGGTTTCGTTTAAAAAAATACCGTTAAATAAAGGTTTTGGAACATTGCAAGATAATAATTATGGATATATTTAAAATCAAATATATTTTGACCCAAACAAAATAAAAATAAATAAAATCTTAAAATACTTATAATATAATTAAAATACCTACCAATAATATAGGTATTTTAGTATTTATTTAATAAGCCATACTGATGGCAGAAAAATATCCAATTATCCACTATCCATATCAAACTGTTCAGTCAATTATAATATTATGGTAGTTCACCTTGCTCTGGATGAATTTTCATTCATCATAATATTGTCGGTACTTATATATTTTTCAAAAAATTTAAGGATATTATGTTAAATATTTAATATCTCGTCTATGATTTTAAGAACAGTTCATTTAGGTTTATATAACTCTTAAATGTCGTCCAGTTTTCGTTTATTTGCAATAGTGCCAAATTTTTTTGCCAGTTTATAGTTACCTATAATACTGCTATACTTAATCAAAGAACATAATAATACATAAATGACATGTTTGATTTTTCTATAAAAATTAAATATTTAAATTAAGGTAATATATTATGTTATTCTGCAAGTATAGCTATAAACGATATATATAATATAACTATATATAATTGTCCGGTATTTAAATAAGGCGCGAAGGTTTAATTTTTTTTTATCAAATTATTTGGACCACAAGGACCGCATATTGATACACTATGATGAAACTAACGGTAATGAGACAGTAACTACAAATTCATGCGTTCCATAATTTTTACTTTTATGCATACGAATTTTATATACACCACAGAGTAAAGTTTTCGCATTTAAATGACAAAATGCAAGTGTCCGGATGTAAATATAATACAAGTGGTGTACTCCATATATACAATTTATAATATTATAAATAATTTTACCATTGATAAATAAGTACCTGTAGCCTGTAGGTGATTAAAACTTTAGACTAATGCAGTCCATGCAGATAATAAACTACCTTTATACTATATAGTATTATAGTGCGATCGTGTTTGTATTAAAATTCGAGTAAATCACTCAGCAAGAAATGTTCTACTTATTATAGGTAGTTCTTAATTAATGTGTTTTATAAATTTAATATATCATCCATTGACCATTTTGCATAAACAAACATGTTTGTATATGTATATATTACTATAATATTATATTAGACAGTGACGTAGCCAGAAAATTTTTTTTTTTGGGAGGGCACTTAATTTTTTTTCTCTATAACCTTTGAAATGCTAGAATATCTAATTATGACCCCTTTGTTCATAAAGTGTATCTACTCTTTTTATGACTATATATTTATGTTAACAACTATGGTAGGTAAGTACCTATACATTTAATACAACAATGTATTAATATTATTGTAAACCACAGGTTAATCGTTAATGTATCCATTTATAAGCATATTTTTTATCACAAAATATTGTGACGTGACTGCGCAAATGTATGTAAGTTACTGAGTTCCAAGAATCTTAGCCGTCGTTTAACTTTAATTACATAAAGCGTTCGGGAACTCAAAAACACTAATGATCAGTAACTACACACACAATCACACAGCACTGACGATGGATGTACAATATTTCCTAAATCTGACCCCTTCAAAATAGTTCGCTTTCGACAGTCTTAACTTTTAATTTTTATCAAGCATAATATAATATAATTTAAACAAGCCATAAAAAATGTCGGGGGGCATGTGCCCCCAGTGCCCACCTCCTGGCTACGGAACTGATATTACATGTAGCAATGAAGAATTCTGCGGAAATGTTTATTTACTCTGATTCAGGGAAACTCATCTAAGATCTGACATTTTTATTTCAAATATTCACTCTCCGTAATTTTAAACTTATGTTTTTGAAGTTTATGCCAAAATTATACACACTTAATATTTTGGTGGTCTTAGAATATTTTGTTTTTTTCCGTCTCAGATGTTCACTGTTAATAATATAATATAATGACACCATATATAAGCAATTATGTTTCAATCAACAAATCAGCACTTAATGTATATTTTAATTTAGGATTTTTTTTTTTTTAATGCACTAGAAAAAATGTACAGTAATTATATATTTATGTAGGTACTACTATAAAGTCTTAATTTAATGAATCATAGCTCTTTTTTAATTTAACTTAATTATGGTACATAAATTTAATATACTAAAATTAAATATGACGACGGTAAACTTGGATCAAACTTTGATTTAAACACCAAACGCTTAAATATATTTAATTCACATTTATCATATTTAGGATTAGGATGCTTATATACTAAAAAATGAATAAATATGTATGAATTTATGTAATAAAAATAAATAAATATTAAAATATGCATAATATGAAACATATTTTTATTATTTTTTAATTATTTAATTGTAATTATAAAGGTGCATTTAAAATATATATGCAATTATCAATTACAATTACAAGTGCATATAAATTAGGTACTAATACATTTTTTAATTAAGAAAGTTCGTTGAACAACATTAGTTTGTTTTAAATGTTGACTGTGTACCTGCATGTATATCTCCGAATCGCAATAGAATTCCTGACAATAAATAAGCGTTTGTTTTCATATTATCTATTAAATAAAATACAGATATTTAAACTTGGATTCAATTTTAGTTACCAAATAATAGTTTTTTTACGTTTTATATCGAATACCTTAAGTAATTAAAAGCAAAAAAGTTCAATTATGCACTTACATGCTAAATTTTGAAAAATATACAATCAAAATAAAATTTTGATATTTCAATCTAAGGAGCACGAAACAAATTTCTATCTAATAATACATGCAAAATAATAATTTAAAAAAAATAATTCCTATTTATAACAATCATCTTACTTAGTTTATACTTTATATGGGAAAATAACATAATAATAATTTAGACTAGATATTTTATACTATAGTTTTATAAAGTACCTATGTATAGACATTGTATAGACATTTGTTTATTAGCTTTACGTTGTTTATAAAGTAGATAAATACAAGTGATTTCTTAACATACAACAAAATACTATCATAACATTTATGGATATTTTAGGCCTTAACATAGGTAAAAGTACTTATGACTTATTAGTTACATTTATTGTTATTTATTGATATTAGGTACTATGAACTATGAAGCATGATTTAATTTCGTAAAAATGGCGTGATTTCTGGTCACGTCGTGCGTCCTGTAACATAAAGTTCTAATAATGATTTGTACAACTGTTTAATAAAGTTTATGGGTGTATAAATAATGAAAATAATAAAATAATCTTTACTGTTGATTGCACACATTATTAATTTCATATTATTATTGTCTGTTTGTTATCTTAAATAAATGAAAGTTTAGTGACTTATAGTCGTAGGTATATAGAAGTAATCAAGCTCGAAGGAGAGATGGTTTGAATATATTATATACGTACCTATTTATAGTTTAGTTACAATGTAGTTGTGAGGTATATTATAATGATGAACCAAAATTGTATTAGATCGTGTGAGTTTGATATGTGACATGTGCGCTTTGTATAAGTCATTGTAACAATATCGCATTATCATTATAATAATTTATAAACTTGTCGTTGTATGGTAAATAGACGCAACGGGAATCTCTAAGCAGTCTAAGTATAAGGTACGTAACTATATTGTAGGAACCGTATTCAAAATGTATGTTGAGTATCGATTGACTATTAGCTAATAGTGGCTGTTATTAGTATTTTAAATTAATAATATTGGTAATAGTTTTCGGACATTTTTGTAAGTATGATGATGTCACTGCAGACGTTAATAATTATTTACTTCTCAGTTCTCACGCTCTGATAAATATATGTTCTAGCTCTGTACAGTCGTCAGTCACTCTTAATAAAATTCGTTATTTAAAGATTATATTAAAATTTTGAATACAATTTAAGGAACGTACCTTGTGAGATATTTGGTGATAGATTTATTACATATAGAGACAGACAGAATCTGTCATAATCATAGTAGATCCATTGCTAGTACATTCAAACTTTTCGATACATTTTATGTAAACCATTAATCGTGCATTTCTAGGTATTCAAAGTTGTTCAGCACATGATTTTTTATGACACAATATATTATAGGTAACTATTGATGTAATAGTAATTTATTAATTATTAAGTAGTGACTGTACTTCAATATTGGTCTTATATAACCTATAGGTACCCTGTACGAATTTAGATTTCGGTGCCATTCACTGATAAAAAACGTTTTACGACTATTTAATTGTTTAAATTTTTATTAGTTAACAGTTCTTTTTGAAAAACATATAATGTTAGTGATTGGTGACCTAGATAACACATTGTACCTAGAATATATATATTATAGGTAGGTAGTCAGAACTCAGAATATAGGTTAGGTTATAACTTATAAACTTATAACCAGTGGTGTATGCAAGGCCAAATTTAGACTTTCAGATGTTCGGGGGAAATCTTTTTTAGAGGCTTCTATCAGTAAAAAAATAAAAACATCCAATATCTAAGCAGTTGAGGAAAAAAATTAAAAATTTTCAAACTTGCACGTTATATAACTATATCTACCTAAAACATGTTTATATCAGATTTGAAATACCACCGTTTATTTATCACTGCAGATTTCGAAATTAATTTAAATATAGTAATATTATAATGATATTATTAAACTTTTATAATTTGAAGAATAAAAATAAATATATAATATTAATCTTATAACATTTTATTTATTCAAATGTTGAAATTAAATTTTCATACTGTAAATTATAATTACAGTTTAATTAAATTTAATACTTTCAAATTTGTATGTACAGTAAAAAGTACAATTAAAATAATTTAATTCACATTTTTTATAAATTTGGTACTTTCCTTGATTTTTTTCTTGTATGGTCATCACTTTCATTAAACAATTTTATTTTATGGTATTCCACCATCTGGATGCCTTTCAAACATCTGATATTCGGGATAAGTGTCCTTAAAGACCTCTGTAAAATCCGGCCTTCCAGGGCGTATGTATAGATACTTTATATATGACTTTTGTGTGAGGGGGTCAGTGGAAAAAATCTAACTCATGCACAAAATATAGACATTTTTGTTTTAAAGTATTTATATTAGTTTATTATTACGTAAAAAAAATAATAATTGTGTGTGGGAATTAAGCCCCCAAATGCAAATATCTAATAGTTACGGCATGTTAATATTGTACCTACATTGGTGTACAACTGCAAAAAGACATGATAAAAAGAAAAAAGAAAAATTGATAGGTACTTACTAGTTCCAAACGTATGAAAATAAATTATGAAAATTATATTTCAGAGGGGACTAATGTCTCCATATAGTTTTAAGCGTTCCATACATAATTTTATGAATAATGTCTAGTGTATAAAATCCTAATTTGTTAAAGGGACGCTTTTTAACCGCCGTCAGAGGTAGGGGGACTGAGTCCACCCGCGTCCCCTTACTTTACCTCTGGTTAGAGATTACTTTTAGTTGTTACTTATTTGATACCTCTTCTACCAAGTATCAACGACTTTTTAGGTACCTATACAAGATTTACCATTTTCTCGAACTAGTGTGAACTTCCCCTAATGGAGTTGCATTGATATGTATACTTTGGAAACTATATTATAATTATAATATATATGAATACATAATATTTTACTAATTTTAGATAGCAAAGTGTATAAATTAGAACATAAGGTGTAACGTGTAATTAAGTGCTAGTACCTACACTTTAGTCTATATTATTCTGTCTAATACTCTGATGTTTATGATATAAATTCAATGGTTCACAAGTTATTATAGAAAGCACGTTTGCTTTATTGATTAGAGTTTATAGACACAATATAATAATTAATAACTAATGAGTAATGACATTTTTAAAAGTTTAAAATTCGTTAACTAAAACACTAAAGAAATGGAAATTAAGAAGTGTAGGATTTCACTATTTTATCAACATAAAATATAATTTCAAATGTAATAAAATAAAATTCAAACATTAAAATGCATACCTACTATTTAAAAATAAAGAACGTTTTAAAACATATTAAAATGAAACATTAATATGCAGACATAGTACTGCAGAGTTTGAATTGAAAACACAATTTACCATGATGAATTTAGAATTGTATTTAAAGATATAAAAGTATATTAAAACATTCTATGTTAGCAATTCGCTATTAATATAAAGCATACCTACGTGGCTACGTGAAAAGTCTGGCACAACTTATATACAGATTTTTCTTTCGGTCTTTAATTCGTCAGAATGTTACCTACATCTTACATAATATACTTTGATGAATCATGCACATATGAATATATGATATATATTACCGTTGTGTATAACTACGTAGTAATTGATTGTCATTTGTCGTAGGTGTATATAATTGTTTTTTGTTTATGTTTAACTGTTATAGACGAGACAAAACCACCGAAAAAATTAAATACTTCAACAAATCTACACAATAATCGAGAGCCAATAAACAGCAGAAAAAACTACGTTCTACTGAGCCGCAGTGCATCTTGCAGACTGCAGTCGGCGACGTTTGGCGTTTAGAAACGAATTAATTATCACTCGTCCCAAACTGGGCTTACGTTATGGTACCTATATATACAAATTTTCGCGTTTTGCCGGAACTAGGAACTTGGCAAACCGAGTGTAAGAACTAGTCTTAACACCTATACTATAATAAATTTTAAATATAATAAAAATAATAAAAATAATAAATAATCATAACAACAACAATATGTAGGTACCTATGTAATATAACAATATTATAGAAAAAAAATATGGCGAACAGTCGCGCGTTATTATATAGGAAGCGCATTATTCGCCGGAAGGTGGATCTTAACGCCGTTGGGGAGGTACTACGGTCGCACCGTATATGGTCAAGTTTGCCTAATTTGGCTCGGGCAACTCTTCTAAATACGGCAAGCAAGGCGGCGGGGGAGGTCGCGGCGGCCCGGGAGAAGGGGGCAGCAGCACGAAATAATATACAATGTAATAATAATAATAATAATAATAAAAATAATAATAATAATAAACGATAGCGCGCGCGACCGTCCGCCGCTGTTACCACAACCGTTCGACCGACGGCGACGACGACGACTTCGACCGCGGTCCGACGACTCGTTTTCTAAGACGACCGTGGTGTATAGTGGGTATTGTAGTAGGCACGTCTTATGCCATTCCGTCGTCTGCACATGGACGTGTCACACGTGTAGTTTGTGCCCGCGCTGCACACCGTAACGACTTGACGAGCGCGCGCTATATCGTATTTATTTTTTTTATCGACATTAATAAAAAATATTTTACGACAGAAAATTCGTCGTCGTGCGATACTACTTCAATATAACACCGTCATCGTTTATATTTAATATATAATATATATATATATTATTACAATTTTTACGCGCGTTCCGTGTCCGTCTGGCAGTCATTATGTGCGGGAGGCGACGTTAAACGCTGTCCGCCGATTTCGTCGTGTGTTCGCGTACCCATATAAAATACACTGTGTATATTATAATAATATAATAATAATATTATATAATCGACGCCGATCCCGCCGGAGTACCGCCACGCGCCCGACGTCTTGAATATTGTGTACAATTTTTTAAAATTTTTAAAAATAGAAAAACCGCGCGGCACATGCGCCACTAGTTCTATTATTGTACGAACGCAGGTCGAATTACTCGTGCTCGAGTGGTGGCGGGAGGGCAACCGTGGAATTCAACACGACGACGGCATAACCGTTCGTATCTTCATCGCAGTGGCAACAGCACACCGCCGGTGTTCCGCCGTTATCAGTGCCGCGGCCGTTGTTATCAGTGACGTTTGTTTTCGTTATTTTAGTTCAATTTTTTTATTATTATTGCTCCCGTTTACCCGTACTCAGAAGTATTCGTTCGTCATTTCCTTCCCGCCGAAAAGGAAATCACGAGTAGATAATATATTGTACTCGCCGCTTGCCGCGGTCGGCCGGTGCTGACCGTATCGCGTGTGCGTGCAGTGCGTGGATGACCAGTCGTAGGCGGTCAAGTGCATGAGGTGGACAGCGATGGACAGTGCGTCTGGCGGTGGCGGCCGCGACAATAGATTCGGCATGGGTTACGCGTCGAACATGTCGCTGTTGGACCCGTCGGACATTTACAACAACGGCGTTGGCGGTCAACAACAACGGCCGTCCACGTCGCGAACACCGCCCATGATGGGATGCGGTCCTGGAGGTCCTGTCCACCAGCGTGGCATCAAGCGAACCCTGGGCCCTGGCTCTAACATGTGTTATGAACCAACCGATCACCATCGGTTGGTCGATGACAACTTTTCGCCTCCTTCCGTCAAGGATGTTTCACCGTCAAATGGCAAGAAGACCAAGGGCCGTGTAAAAATCAAAATGGAATACATTGAGAATAAGTTGCGCAGATACACAACATTCTCCAAGAGGAAAACCGGCATCATGAAGAAGGTTAGTTTTGAAATTTGTTTTAATCCTACGTATATACAGCTCTTGATTTTATTTGAGTGACTATTGAGTACCTACTCATTTTTCTTTATTAATTTAAAATTCACAATCATCAGTAATTTTGATTACTTACTTTAGGTAGGATTCAGATTTTTGTTTTACATTTTTATTGATTTCTTTGTCATTTATTTTTATACTACAATGAAACCCTTGTATAGATGAAAATATTTTACATGCAGTTGATTCTTATCAAAATCATAACTTAATAAGTATAAGTTTATTAATAATATTTGTTTAAATGTTATATCCGAGGTTATGTCTGTCTTTGTAGTTATTTGTGTTAGGTATGTTAACTTAATTGAAAATTAAATATTAATGATATATACCTGTATTATTTTATGAGACAATAAAATGACCTTCATATGATTCAATTGCCAAACAGATGGTCGATTTCTTCTTGATTTTATTTATAATTTTTTTTCAAATACTTTTGTATTTTTCAATTACTTTTGTATTTTAAGATATCCATGTTATCTATTAGTATGATAACTAATGTTTAAAATAAAAATGCCACATAACGTTCTAAAAAGTGACATCTAAGTAACTAACAGATGTGTATTTCAACTCATATGTTTAGACCACCATCTGTACAAAATAAGCTTTAAATAGTAAAAAAAAAAAAGTATGTTATTATATATAACATAATATGTCAAATTACTCTTGGTACATTTTTAGTTACACAAATTTGAAATATATTACCTTATTCTTATTAAAATTGCTTTGTTTCACTTGCTTATTATTGCTTTTAGTTATTAGTTTATTAGTATATAGTTAACCTATTACCTAGGTATATTTAGTAAATTAATTTGAACTATAAGACTAAATTTGCAAAAAATAAAACATAATTTTTTTGCATTTCAGTTGATACTTCACCTTTAACTATTTAATATGAAATTTCTTAAGTTTAGTACTAATGTAATTTAGTAGTTAATAAACTAAAAAATACTTATTATCATTATTTGTTACCTTAAAATATTTAAAAAAAAATTAGTTAGGTAGGTATCTATTTGGAAATTCATTTCATATTTTAATAAAAAAAAATAAAGATTAGCTAGTACAACTTCAAGCATACTATTGTTGTTATGATAAATAGATTTTTACAACCAGACCACTGATGTAATTAAGCTTTTTTTTTTGATTACTTTACCTATTGAAACTTATATTATTTAATTTCTTATCCCGAATACTGATACCTAATAATTTTGATTGTCTTGTAGTTTTTCTTATACTTAAAAAATTATTAGTATTTTCTATGGGAATAATAATTTAATACATTGAACATATTATACCTAACTGTAATATTCTATAGGTAGTCTTAATAGTCTTATAGGTGTATAGGGATTTGCTCTCAGATTTACTAGTATAATAATACTCAATACAGTTAATTGACATGAAATATTCCAAAGTCAATTGAATAATTTTCACTAGTATAAATTTGTATTATTTGTATTGAAAAATGTGTATTATATTTATTCTAGCTAACATTTAAATCATCTATGGTTGACATGAATCATGAATGATAATATTAATATTAACTATTCTTTTTTGTATAAAATAACCACTTTTTCATTTTAATGCAATATTTAATTCCTATTCATAAACAAATTTACAAACTCAAGATAGGTATTTGATGTCAGTTAACTGAATATAGAAGTTTTACAGTGTTATTCACTTGAATGTTAAAATGATTAAGTATATTTTTATTATTACCATTTAGGTACCTGTTTGATTTAGTACTTAATGATACTCCTGATAATATTAGTGTATTAATATAAAATATTATAATATTTATTTTAAAATACTGTGGTAAACATTTCCTTAATTTATTTCTCATCATTTGAGTAATTTTCATCTCAATTATATTATTTTTGTTCTTTTACAGGCATACGAGTTGTCAACACTAACGGGCACTCAAGTCATGCTATTAGTAGCATCTGAAACGGGTCATGTGTATACGTTTGCCACGCGCAAGTTACAGCCGATGATTACTTCTGAAGCTGGCAAAGCGCTTATCCAAACATGCTTAAATTCACCAGACCCGTGCCCGTCTTCATCCGGTGCAAACTCAGGGGACCAACGCATGTCAGCAACGGGATTCGAGGAGACCGACCTATCTTACAACATTGGTGACGACCACGATTCCAAAGTAAGGCAGTTTGTGTACGGCCAACAGAGTCCTGTCCACCATCCACACCATCAGCAACACCATCCCCAACACATCATGGCCATGTCCCCGCCTGCTCATCTCATACCCTCATCTAGTCCCAGCCCGCTGATGCACACGGCCAACTATCAGCAACAGTGCACATCCCCGCTGCCATTACACCAATATCCTCACATGGCATCCCATTCACACAACCAGCGGTAATATTCAGTTGAACCAACATTGACGGGATAGCAAATTTTGAAAAAAAAAAATAAAATGAAATAGACTGAACCATATTATGTCTGTACAAGTAGAAATATATTATAATATAATATTACCAGAAAATATGCAATTACCATGCGATTATCCCCGGCAATGGGTTCAACCGAACATTGTCACGCCAACGTATGCAGCGTAGGCAATTCCTATTCGTCCGTGTTTGATTGCAGTGTGTTTCGCTTTGTGTGTTACGTTTTTATTATTTGCTGTGTTGTAGTTTATAAATATAATATTATGAGCTTAAATAAATCGCTTACTCTACTACTGCCGGGTCGTGTTCAAAATCGAAAGTACAATTTTTTTTTTATCATTACCGTCCCGAATATTTTTTTTTTAAAAAATCGTTGTTGCATTTCTATCAGCGTTCCGCTTTCGGTCTCCTGCAGCCCTGAATGAAGTTGATAAACGTTTGTTCGCAGTCCTGTTGAGTGATGTGGGGGAAGGAGAGGGATACAAAATATAATATAAATCGCCGGTGACAAACATTTTTTTAAAAATATTTACGCGCATCACGCCGCCGTCTGGTGGTACGCGGGGGGGTACGTCTGGTGACAAATATAAGGGGTCCGCCGATGATTGGTCAATTATCGTCTTCTTCGTTATTATTATTATTAAAAACATTAAAACGCTGTCCGTGCGTGGGCGGTAGTGGCGGCAGCGGGCATGTGCGTAGGCGGCGGCGACGGCTGGTCGCAACGATGGCAGTATTATGCCTACGCGCGTGGACCGGTTGCTGCCGTGGCCGAGACGCGGCGACCTAGGCGATTACTATACGTTTTTCCCGGACGGTTTTCGCCGACACCGCCGCCTCGTTTGGTTTTCCCACGGGATTAACGGGCACGGATCGCCATGGATTTATTACGTTTCAAGATAATCGAAAAAACCGGACCGCGCCGTATTATACCTATATAATGATAATAATAATATAATAAAGTGTAATAATAATATCGAATACGTGCCCGGGATCGGTAAGCAGCGGCGCGGCATCAGCGGTGCGTAGGTCGTGAGAACGGCGGCGGCGGTACGCTGCGATCGCGTAACGATTAAGAAACGGATAGAGAATAAAAAAATTAATAAATAATCGTGAAAAAAAACTGCAGTTATCGGTAATCATGTGTAATTACGCGTATTTATTAGCTCTCTCTCACTCAATCTCTCTCGTCCTGTACTCTTGTAAATATGAAACTATTTTGTTTTTATATATATTTATATAGTATTATTTTTAATTATTATTTTGTACAAAACACAAAAAAATCGAAACTTTGTATATTATTATATATTATTTATTATTTTTCGTATATATTATATATTTTTAATTTATTGTGGTAAGATATTTTAGAAAAAATTCTATGCATATGTTATTTTATAATATATACACATATTTTTATACGTATAAAAGAGAAAAACAAGAACATAGCCTTTTATAACTTTATACATAATCGTTATTGTCGATAACAAAATACGTCATTTGGTCTAGTCCGAATTTTTATTATATTGGTGTTACCTACACATCATTATATATATTTATATATATATAAATAAATACCTACTATTATAGACCTTTGTTATCAATTCTGTGATATTTATCGGTAAAATAAAATAATTGTAATATACATAGTATACACTGAAATATATAATATATATACGTTATGCCTTGCACATATATTTATTATATGTCGTTATACGATCAACTGTGAGCACATATATTATTATGTTATGTAATATAATATTTATATATTATAAACAATAATAATAAAAAAAAAATGACTAGGTATAATGAAATGTCTAAAAATTGTGTCCCTCTGCCGTCCATAAGACACACTACACGCTGCAGAGTCCCTCGTAAGTTTTAAAGTGGTAATATTATAAGAAAAAAAGAATCCTCAATGATGCGCCTGCACGTCAAGGGACGATTATGATCGAAAGAGTTTCGTACGCGCGTTGTCATAAAAACTCGTTCAGAAATCCGAAAATGACGTGTATATCGGCCGTGCAACTTTTTATTTTATTTTTCGAAATTTTGGGCGTGTGAGACGACGTGGGACGTCGTCGTCATCGTCGGTCGTTTCGTGCGTGTGTATATAATACACCTAAATACGTATTACATATTATATACGAGTATGTACACATATTTTTTCTCTTTAATTTCGTTTCCCAATTCGCAGTGGCGACGTGTCGATACACAGACTAGCACACGCCTCATACGTTCGTAACAATAATAATATATACGTATATAGAAGGCTACAAACACACACACACACTTATTCATGTCCGATATTATTGTCGCCCACTACCGGTGAGTCCGTCCGCACAACAATAATTACGTGAGCGCCGCAGACGCCCACCAGCGCGCGGCCCGCGTCGACGGGAAGTTTTCAAATAGTGTGTTACACTTGAAACCAGTGTGCCCACACGCGGTGAAAAAAAGATTTAGCCCACGCGCGACCGACCGAGCTTGCACGTTGCGAAACATTTTTTCGTGGTTTTTCGCCTTCATAGCGACGTTTCCGGCGGAAATACTAGGACCGGACCGGAAACGGCGGGTTTTTCGGGGCAGTTGATGGCCCGCGCGGATTTCTCGCCGGAAAAGCCGACCGCAGGACGAGCCCGAAACTGACCAGATGTTCGCCTGCGCGCGTGCGTCCCATTTCATATACTCCTACTGCTGCTCCACACCTCGCTGCCGCTGCTGCACCGCCCCGGAGCGGTTTTCTATTGTAAGCACTGCACATAATATAATATTATGCGTATGTAATTGCGGGCGCATATAATATAATATTATGATAATTCGTAGGAAACGGACGACGTGTGCAACAGGTGCCACGCCGTGCGGCGGTAGATGACCCCCTTAGCTCAGCGTGCGGCGGAAATGCGTATTATCGTCGTCGACGTCGTTGTCATTTTCGAGCGTGTGCGGAATATCGTATTATATAATATAGTAGAATAACATAACATTACCCACAGTGGGCACAGGGTAAAGGAATAAGAACTTCGGAATACCTCAGATGGGGTACCAATTGTAGCTGTGTAGTCCTTGAAATCTATGAAACGAAACGAGACAAAAAAATCGAATGAAATTATAACTATAGAGGTAGTAGTACTTACTAACAGTACTGAGTATAAAAGTACTAAGTACTAATTAGTAATTACTATAGGTACATAAAAAATGATATACAGACGGGAAAAAAATACTCCAAAAATTGCAAAATAATTAAAACCACATGTATGACATACAACGCCACGCACTATATATGTAAGTATTATAATATAATACTGGTCTGCTCTAATCATAAAAACAAAATATGTTGCGGGGCGATGGGAGTGGGCATACACGTGACCTATAATAATAAAAAAAAAATGAAATCCGGTCGTACTGTTTGTATTTGGTGCCTTTGATTTGATTTTCGAGGGTCAACTTTAAAAAAAACTGCACTATTTTTATCTAAATATCGCCACATGCAGCGGGTCGCCGAAGTATAAAGTACCGGATATCGACATATTTTATACAATTATACCCATCCGCATGTACATGAACGGATACGTAGGATTCAGTATATAGATACAGGTGTGGTGACTTCGGCTGTATATAAATGTTCACAAGTATTATGTATACAGAGTGATGTGGCGCAATTGGATAAAAAAATAAGTGCCCTTTTGATGTGCGTTGTCTGCAGTAAATGTTTGTGAGGCCGTAAAGAAACGCATAAATTTCAAAACGACACTTGACCGTACTGCACAGGCTTACACTTATTTGACTATACCGAAGAATATGTACCTATGCTCACCATATGTCGATATAACTCATCACGACCCGTGAATGTCACAGTGCCGACTGTGTGCGAATGCTGCTTATAATGCGTGTGATGATATTTCGTCGATGTTGGTGCAGTTGTATGCACGTCGGCTGCACCGCGAGATTCACGCGAGGCTTTAACAGATTAATATATTATATTATTATCTACTCACCGTGTAGAAGCCGTAAGTGTGCGCCTGCAAGTATTGCTGTCGTTTAGCCTTATACGTATTATATAGATTAGTTTGATTGATGTGACTTTTTTGTTGATTAGATTTAGTTTTGCACCTTGCACCTCGAATCACGAGTTTTTCATATTATGTTACTTATATATGCACACGCGTATATTATACGATATCGAGTATCAACATAGGTGTTTTCAACGATTTTTCATCTTCGTTGAACGAGTCGACTCCAGGTAAGTACATAATATACTATACATACTATAGTCTATAACGTCCGCATAATCCTATATTATTATTATTTATTATCTGATGCGGCGCGGTGCGCATAATATAAAGCGCGCTTACGGCGATGACGATTTTGACGTCTTATGCGCATGACTGCACTACAATATTTTATTTATTTATCACTATACAAACGAAATATCGCGGTGCACCGTGTACACTGTGCAATCATAATTCATAACCCACTATAAATCTACCCGTCTAAAGTGTTCAGAAGACGCGTATATAACTACGCAGAGTATTGCACATTTGCATCTCGCCATTTTTCGACACGATTGAAATGTACTGTCGATTTCTTAATAATTACCTATATAAGCTATAGCAGGTATACTTCTTACTTATGCAGTTCGGGCTGTCTTAAATTTTGCAGGAGTCCATGGTCATCCGGAGCTTAGGGACCTTTTAGAAGGCCAAAAAAAAGTCGAATAAAATAATTGAATAAAAACGTAAGTGCTCACAACTATAAGCGTTATTTACTTAACATTTTAACATTGCCATTTATCTACATTTTTTTTTCTAGAGTTTAGAATTATTTTTTTTTATACAGACAGTCGTATTAATACGTTACAGCTTACAATTTATATTATTCGGGGCCCTCATATGGCTGTGACCTGTGGGGTCCTTGGCTCGTGCCCCACGTGCCCGTAGTGTAAAGACAGAACTATACGCAATATATGAACACAATTTATTGACATCTCAAATCGCGAACGTATATCCTTCCTGGTCAAGATACGCAAAGGCTAAAGATTCGACAGGATTAGTCATCTGAACTATTATATTATGTATAGGTATAGAAAGGTATTGTCATTTGTCTTCAATTACTGCAGGGGATGTGCGTAGTCGGAAGGTAATTTTTTTTATTAATATTTTAATTTTAATATCAAAAAAAAATAAACAACTTTAAAAGTCCACTACGCGTACGCATCAAATATGTATTTAAGAGTAAAAAGATATTGTTTTCTTACTGTGTATTAGTGTTTGAATTTCAAAAAGTCGCGGTTAAAGTACATTTTGACGATTTCATTGACGTTTTTTTTACTTCTCAAAGAGCTAAACCCCGTGCGCCCAAGGGCCCCCGCATAGCCAAAGATGGCCCTGAGTGTTTCACAATGTCGTAATAACTACAACACTCGCGTAACCTCGTGGTCGTCATCGGTCTGTGTTAGTATGCACTGTGTATCACATGATAAACTATCGAAACTCAAACAGTCGAACAACCGTAGACGAAATTACGGGCGGCCTAAACATTTTGCAGCCCTATAATTCGAAATCGAAACGGTATAATCCTGCAGCCGGCAAGGCGATTAGAGATTCCAATGGTTTTGTCATTCTCTCATTATCCAACCGTGATTTCTTATCGTATTATAAAATATCGATACATGTGTGTGTGTATAATAATATTAATATGGTCGTTTAATAACGCGTATTTCGCTAAAAACCCGGCAGCGGGAAACTCAACCATTGTATAATCCTGCCAATTTCGAAATGGTCGTTTGCCGGATGTAAAATATAATTATTAATAATATATCATAAACTTACTATAGGTGTACCTATTATACGCAGTCTCGTCGTCGTTGTCGCATATAAAAACGAAATAATTGTGTAATGAATTGTTATAGTTTTGAATACGCGCGTCGCATAATATAATAATATGTGTATACGAGTATATATATATATAGGACGCGTATGTAGCAAATTTATATTATATACCCGAGATGGAGACGTCCGTCGTTTCTTTTTAGTGTCAACATCTTCATTCATTAGGATTCATTGCTTCATTGTTTAGACGTCATGACGGGCAATTAGATTGTACCTATGGGGTATAATATTGTATTCAGCGGTGGATATGCCAGGCGTCTATAATATACACAGGTGGGTACGCTGCGGCGGTATATATTATTATATGGGCGGGAGGCGACGAAGATGTGGTGTACGTACACCCGCGAGGAAAACCGCAGCAGAGTTTATTATTGCAGCAGCAAGCACGACGAGGAGAAAACGAAACCCGACACATTTTATATATATTATATATTTTATACATGACATCGCGGCGTGTACATAATCAGTATGACGTCCTATATTATTATTGTATACAATAGGTGAAGGTACGCGCGTTAACATATTGTGGCAGTAGCGGATCTTATTCATGAGTTGGGCGGGGGAGGGGAGGGGAGGGACGAATTTTCAAAACAAATCTGTATGCTATATGTTAGGAATATCAGTTAAGTATATCAAAGTATGTAAGTATGTCCACAGGCGCAACTATATAGGACCACATTTTTTTTTGGGGGGGGAGGGCTCAATATGGTCTCCTTATAACTCTGTGTGGACTTTTTTAATTTCCCCTGCACCCTTTTACTAAGTCGGTAAATTTGTAAGTGACTTGTAATAAATATAAATTTACATCAAAATGTATATACTTATATAATATTTATTCTAATACGATTCACATCAAGCATGCACAATCTCATTTTTTTCTACCTAATGTATGTACTCAAATTTTGCTTATTGAAATTTTCGAATATACTTAAGTACCTAAAAACCATAATTTAAATTATTCAAATTTAAAAGTACAAAATACCAACTTAATGATTTATCGTAAAAAAGGTTGATTCTCATTTGAAAAAAAAAAGTTTGTATCGCAACAGGACACTGCAACTTAAATGGTACAACAAATCTAAGAATTTACCAAATCTGAGAAGCATACTCATTACTCATTCTTAGCCAATTCTATTTCAGAGTATGTCTTGTCAAAGGAAACATTGTTCGTGACTTCTTATATCCAATACTTATATATTTGAAGGCTAAGCCCTCACTCTCAAAGTCTCAAGCACCCGCCTAGTTGCGCTTATGATTATGACAAATATAATATTTACGGGGGATTTGTATATTTTGCGAAATTCTATTGCCGGTAAACACGTTGGTACAACAGCTTATAGTATTGCCACCATTCCAAAAGATTATAGAAATACGTATGAAATCGGTCCAATGGGGTACGCCTTTCACCCCCCCCCCCCCCCATTGTATTTGTCACTGCGTTCATTTTTACGGACGGTATTCGAATTATTTTACCGTTTACCGTACAGACTGACATCAATACATCATAGACAGTGGCCGACCGTGTGCGAATTGTCTGGGCCGGGTTCATCGGCGGGGCGGGTTTGAACATAGGCGTTACTATTTGGGACTTTAGTGATTTCATGTCCATCATAATGAATCCGGATGACTCGACGAATACATATTGTGGTGAAAACAATTCGTTCTATATAATAGCCTGCGCAATCATTAACCAATTCATATAATAATAATATAATATAATACAACTGGTATTATTATATACTAAAATTAATGACGACCAATTAGGTATAATTGATTGTATAATAATTAATTACGAGAATATATTGTGTAGCAATCAGCCATGATAAATGCCCCGTGTAGTTTATTTTTTCCCATACCTACTGTATTACTGTCCGCGGTGGGGCCTTGTGCGACGGCACAGCGATTGCACCGCATCAAACTATCAAAGTGGTCGAATAGGTAGGTTAGGTTACTGCTGTTAAGTAGCTGGCACTCATAACATAAAGCTCGTTTCGTCGGCTACACTGTTGCAGAATCTATCTCGGAATTTTTCAATCGATCGTTTCGCGACCCATCTATATAATTTTCCAAAAAAATTTGCAGGTGTTTATACAAAATTACTCATTATACACGTATCGCGTTTCCGAGCTGTTACGCGTGTCCCCCGACGGGCGAGGGAGACAAATCTAAATACACCTACAGCCGAACGTTCGTTTTAATAACATTTATTATACACGAGTTATAACATATAGATACGTATTATTATCTTTTCCACATAATATTATTACTGACGCCATTTGCGGAGGTCTACTGTCGCTGTGCGGCAGCGTTATAATATTATACATTTTTATGACCGAGTAGGAATAATAATAATATATATACTTAATAGGCAACTATATTTATACATTTTATTTCTCGTATTTATACACACCTACTGCAATTCGGTTTGGAACAAAAAGTCGATGTTCTCACAGTAGGTACCTCTTGCATATTATCATAATATAGCATTATAATACATACATTATTATATTATTATGCAGATTGATTGGGTTCGACGAGTATAATATATAATATCCGTTCAGCCAATATTCAAACGTAGGTATAATTCAATTGTTAATAAAAACAAAAACAATAAAATATACTGTCGAATAATGGGTATATTTGATAGGTACTTATATAGTATATTATAGTATATAATGTTATATTATTATGTTGAAAATATATGACGATCAATTCGCGAGGGATATTTTTCTTGGGGTTGACCGATATTTTCGTTCATATTATTATGACCTGCCTCTCTTCGATTTGTATGTTACGGGTCAAGTACAAAGGACCGCGGATATAATGTTTACACCCACAGGGATCACCAATTGACATTTTTTGGAGGGCCTCTTTAGGAATTCGGCAAGAAGGTATTGGTGGCGATCAAAATTGAATGCTTCTACTTATTTATTCAAAGGCAAAATGAAAATGAATGAAAACCTAGTTTAATTCACAAAAAAAAAAAAATTAAAAAATCGTTTGGGAGGAAAATTTATGGTTAGGTTTTGCTATTTGCTACTTACTACAATTATTTGAAGTGTTACATCTAAAAACAGTGTAAAATACAACTGATTATTCATTTTTTTAATATTTAATCGAGTATGTGTATTTTGGATTGATCTATATAAGTGTCATGTATGTTTATTGCATAATGATAATCTTTATTGCGGATATCAACTCCATTCACAAACATAATATTTACAATAACAGTATATAATAATATCATTTTTTACATTTAACAAAATTAACATATTATGCTACGACAAATTAAAAATAACATGATAAATTATACATTTTGAATTTGTATTTTTTTACCTTAAATCACGATTTGAATAAATCAATTTTATTATAGGTAATTAAAAAAGTAAATATCAACTGTAGCATTTCCTGATCGAAATGTAAGTTTGATGAAGTGTTAATTTTTATACTCTGAAACTTGGTAGGTACATGTGAATAAAAAGTAAGTTTTGTATCAAAAGTAACACCCAAGTTTTATTTGATATTTTAGTCTAGGAATACGACTGGTATCTATAGTGCGAATGGTATAGTCGCGGTATACCATGTTTTTGTATATTGAATCAAACTATATTAAGTATGTATACTGAAACTTAAAAAACGTATATAATATATATATTTTATACCTATATAGACTGACCTGTGGTGGTTAAAAAATATATAAATCAACATGATTAGTAGTGTGCAGCCATCACGTGGGAGTAGGTTGATAACTTAAATCGAATATTTAATTATAAATTATAATGCATAATTTTAAAACTGTATTCCCGCTGTTGGAAAACATTTTATACTAGTTATGCCCTATAATAAATAAAAACAAACTCGGCTTGCATAATGCAATAATTACTTGTAGAGTTGTCCCTCTTTCGTGTTTTGAAATAAAATTAACTAATATCCGTCTCCACGAACTATTGCATTATTAATTATTTTCCATAGGTACGATTTCATTATTAATTATTATTATTTTTATTTACTTATCAGAGCGATATTTGCCGACAAATTGGTTTTCAATTTTGATTTTAATTACTTTTTATCCATAATATATGTTTATAATTTATTCTTGACGTATATTATAGACTATAGCCGATATATATATATATACCTATTTATAGCTGACATTTACAGATAGTGAGTACCTAATTATTATTTTTTAGTGTGGTAACTCATAAGACTCGTAGTCCCGCGTAGGTACGTACAATTATTATAGGCAGAGAGGGATTTACCTATAGAGTGGTTTTTTTTTCACGATAGTTTCAGAATATTGCATCGTATGACGTTATGAGCAAAGTAAAGAATATGAAATTTCACACTATTATTCATCAGTTATTGATAATCTAATGGTGACATTTCCAATACGCTAAGCAAGTTAGAGAAACATAAAATTGAAAAATATTTTATTGGAACTTTATTTTCTTGATTCATCTATTTTCTGAACTTATTAATGAAAGACAACAAATTTATAAATCCCCATAATATTGTTTTTATATTTTGTTGTTAAAGATTACAAGACTTCACTGTCGAAAGCCAATGTTGTCATACGTTTTTCTGATAACTCAAAATAGGTACATATATATACATATATATATAATTTTAAATAGATTTAATTTATAAATGAATCATTATTTTGTGTTCTAAACCTAAACAAAAACAAAATTACTCATTACTTCGCATTAATTGTGTATAATCGTCACGAACTTATATACAACTATATACATATACACCTGCTATATAATCACATTTTATACAATCGAGCCTGCATTATACAATATGAATAATATTATGTGTTAACTGTTAAGGCTCATTTGCTATGTGATAGTATGGTCCATAAATATCCAAATTAAAGTTAGTAAGTATTTTGATATGTATAAAACGACATTAAAGCTTTATGAAAAAAAATCGGGTACATTATATATTATATATATTATTGCTTTACATAAGTAGTACTTACCCATTTACGTTAATTTCTATGAAGGCTATAATTAATTAGGAGAATCATAATAGTCAATAATCTTACTTCCTTAACTTGTTTTATTCGCTGAGGAATATTTGCATTACCATAGGATAAACCCAGTGATTTATCATATGAACGACACAATTTATATGTAAACTATTGAATAGATGTGCACTTTTATTGTTGGCGTATAGAAACGGGATAAATAGCTGTGCACTGCACTCTGATCTGCTAGTCTCTATTAAAATTAATAAAATTATACAATATAAAATGTATACTTTGTGTTAATACATTAGGTATGTAATAATGTTGTTGTTTTTACTGGATACAATTTATTATTTAACTTAACTATTTATCCAAATAAATAATTATTAAAATAACCTAATACCATTATAAATCATTGATTTTTATCGTTTTAATTGTTAATACATTATAATACAATATCAATTATCATGTCGTACCTAATATGTTTTTATAATTTCTCTTAAGAACATGAAAAAAAAATAGAAGTATGATTACTGATTAAGCAGGTATGTAAGAATATGACGTCTTAAAGGTATATAATAACATTGTCTAAACGAATAATAATTTAATAGGTTCCCATACAATTTACAATCGTCAAGATAAACCTTCAAAATGGTTACTGCGCATAAATTTAATTTCCACACATATTATAACCCAAGTCGCCAAGTCAACCTATAAGTGTATATATATATATATACATACCTACCTATTATATATTTATATTACTCAGCTGCAGTTTTCCCGAAAAATATGTCAAAAAAACATTTTAAAATTAATCATGTAGGTAGGCGTAGGTTTGTCATTGCTTAATAATTGCAGTAATTATTAATAATGTTAATACTGTTAAATAATTCATTCTCTCTGCATAAAAACTCTGGGTACGCTTTTATCACTAACTCCGTCATAATACTGTTACAAATTCGTTTACTCGTTTCCAGTGATTCACGCGATTCAGAATATTTGCGTCCTTTAGCCGCGTGACCTACTCAATGTGTCTTATTATAATATTATATACCTATATATGTTTAATATTATATAGTATGTAACGTTTCATATTTTATTTTAATACTGTCCTATCGCTTTATAAATAGGTCACGGTTCGAACCGTATTGGTATACGTTTTACAATAATATTATTGTTTGTTCGAAGACCCCTCTACGCCAAACGATGTCGCGGGAACTACGAGGGAATGGACGTTTTTCTAAATTTTTTTTATGCATTTAATGTTTTTTTTTTTTTATTTTTCAAATTAAATATGTACCTACTCTAAAATACGATAGAGTCCGTGCACATGCCAGTTCGTATTAGAAGTTGGAATACTATCGTCGAAATAAAACAAATATATACCTATATAGTCTATGCGTACGTAACAATAATAATTATACGTTTCGGTGGAGTGTGAAATGCGTATTAAATTGTAGTCAATTTTATATTTTACATAATATTATATATAATACGGGTTTTCCACTATATACACCGAACGACGCCGATATATAATTATACACTTGTAATCTTAGACACGATCGAATAACATTCGTGATTGATAATGCCCGTGTACTGCACTGTATTATAAGATATGCTCGGAACAGTCATCAAGTGTCGTAGTATAGTGATGAATTGGCGTTTATATCATAGGTATATTATACCTGTACATTTTTTTCATCCGCTCTTTGTTTACCCAAACAACAATCCTATGGTATAATATTCTCGTCCAGAAAAAATCGTATTTATTCTTATTATTATTATTTTTTTTTTTTAGATTCGAAAAGCGATTTGTTCGAAGCGAAAAAAAAAAGAGTTTGCCATATAGCGCGACAGTCGTCGCATAATATCATACAATATACGCATCGTCATAAATCATATACTATATCACCGATCTATCGTTTATTGTGTACATTATATCTTATATTTATAATTTATATATATATAGCGTTTAAAATAACGAAACAATATCAAAGTGTTAATACATATATATATATACATAGCACGCGCGTCCGCTGGCTTGTTTTATATTCTGAAGGGGACGTTTATATGGTGACACGCACCAGATATATGTATAATATAATGCATATACCCATAGTAGTATTTCCCATTTTCGCAGTTCTTTTTCAGACTAGTTTTGATCGCCGAACAACCCAAAGACCTTGTAAATAATACCCTTCTACAATGTGCGTGCGTTTATTATGTATATGT
This sequence comes from Acyrthosiphon pisum, assembly GCF_005508785.2. NCBI lineage: Eukaryota > Metazoa > Arthropoda > Insecta > Hemiptera > Aphididae > Acyrthosiphon > Acyrthosiphon pisum. The sequence continues at coordinate 40,099,380 of NC_042496.1, forward strand.
GTGTCGTGTGTGTGTGTGTGCGTGTGACACATTAACATACATTTTATCCAAGTGCGTAAACCCGTTTCGAGTTCCTTGGAACTTACAGTGTATACGTGTACTTGTACGCGTCACACGGCGGATAGTAGATAGGTACTAATAGGATAGAATATACGATAATAGTATAAATACGTTCCGGAAACGATTTTTCCCACCTATATACACAATCGAATGCAGTTACAATATATGCACCGTGCACGGTATAATGGTTGGTGCGAACGGCTCGAATACATTGTATTGTTCACCTAGGTATATATAACGTATTTCTTTATCCCGCGGCACACGAGTTTTTCCGGAAAAAAGCTGTGCACGAAATTATTGTAGGACCAAAACATTTTGAAAGAAAAAGATCTGAAACAGGACGTGTGTCCCGTGTTGCCGACGTATTATATACAAATTATACGTTTGTGTGCGGCGGCGGTGATATTAAATTCGAAGCGATTTGAGTTATATTAATAAGAAATATTAATTTCAGGCGATCAAGTCGCTTCTCGGCTTTACCACACGATGGTTGGGAAATAACTGCCGATGAATGGGAAAAACTACACATCCTTAAATGTTCAGATATTTTCATGGCCGATGACGGGGATATAATTACGCGTTTTTCGCAGCATTATAAATGTTCAACCCTCTGCGTATGACCTGATCTTAAAACCGATCCTCGTGAATCGTTTCAAACTTCGATTGTGTATAATATTTTAATAACACACTTGCACACGTCCACAGACCTATAAGAAATATATTATAATATTGTCATATAATTTGTGTTAGTACCAAATACCAAGTATACCATGAGTATACCGATACTGGGAGGAAATTCTATAGCGGAAAACGTTTTTCAGAACAAACGTAGGAAATTAGCGAGCGCTTTTTTTAGTGAGTTATTTTGTTCAACCGTGGTCGTGGTGTAAGACATACAAAGTTAAGGTGGGTTTCCACTACATACGTGTACGTTTACGTGCAGATATTGACCGGATACGTTCGCTATGAACGGTATCATACAAACGTTTCCCATCGGTTGATCGGTTATGGATTGGTAACATATTAGTTACCTCGTATATTCTTATGTTATCAATATTGTTATCAATATAGAGCCGTGTACACGTGAAAAGTTGAACTGGATTCAACTTCATGGTATCATGGTCAAGCCTGTGGTAAGAACGTATAACACCCTGGTATACCAAAAGCTTACCGTGTATATCAACCAATCACAGTAAAGTATTTTTATGCACGTACACGTATCTAGTGGAAATCTACCTTTAATCGTGATAAGTCGTGATAGTAAAGGGAGGTTCACACCGTGTCGTGTAAAATAATCACGGTTACAACAGCTACCAAACGATAACGCATTGTTAAATATATTCAACTTTTGATAGTGTGGTTATCTTTATGTGCGGATAAAACCGGGTTCATACTTAATGTAACCACACGGTCAAAAGTTGAATTTGAGCCGGATTCACAGCTGCGTCGTGTGTCGTGTCGTGTCAATCAAATCGTATTGTGATTGGATATTACTTTTTTGGTATCATGTAATAACCAAGTTGCAACCGAGTATACCAAGAATTGACTACAAGGGGATTCACACCTCGTCGTGTCGTGTGAAATTATCACGGTTACCACAATTACCAAAGGATACCATATAGTTGAATATATTCAACTTTTTACTGTGTGGTTACATTTATGTGCGAATAAAGTCGGGTTCATACTTAATGTAACCACACGATTAAAAGTTGAATATATTCAACTATA
>NC_042496.1:40101217-40161082 GCF_005508785.2 Acyrthosiphon pisum
TATCATTAAGAAACTCGTACATTTAATTTAATATAATTATTGCAGTATGTAACATAATTTTAGACTGGAATTATAATTACGTTGAGAAACAAGCGAAGAAGCATTAAATTATTAATTGGCTGATAAACATGTACGTAAGTTATGAAATATGAATAGTCTATATTATTATAATTATACTAGTATACAATGTTAATAATAGTAAAAATATTTAACCATTTGTGATTTACAAAATTCATATTGTAACCTAGAAAATATTTTAGGACATGTTTAGTTTAGAACACGCGTACACAATAAATTAATAATATATACAGGGTGTAACAGAAAGAACTGAATTTTGTAATAACTTTTGTTTTAATCAATATTTTTTTATTTATTCCTACATGTATAATTTAAAGTTTTTTTTATGTTTATTTTTTAGTAATGAAAATGAAAATTTAAAATTGAATTTAAATTTTTTTGGATAAATTCAAAATATCCAATTTGTGAATCTGATTATAAGAACAATTTTGATGCTAAAATATTTATCTAAGTTAAATAGTTTATTTTTTTCCCCCTTACTTATCAACTTTTAAACCATATTGGTTACCAGTCGTAACCATATAATAACCAAGCCCTCACACGACACGACACACGATGTAGCTGTAAATGCGCCTTCAATGAATGGTGACAACGATAAAAGTATAAACAAAGTCTACCACGGTTCCGGTTACCAGAACTAAAGTCTAAACAGACCAAACGCTGGATCATGGCGTTTGCAAACGTTTACACCTTCGTTAAGCAAACAAGCAGTCTGAATTTCTCCGTTATCAAACGCGTTTGCAACGTTTACCGTTATAGAATTTCCTCCGGGTTACTAACAGCGTTCGGCAGGAGTGACAGCATTATCTACACGCAGGGTAAGTTGTTACTATGTCACTGTTACTTAATACTTATTACCTGTTCTGCGACTCCACATAACTTAATTGGAGATTTGGGTACAGCGCGCGGTCACAACAATATATTATAACAACATATAAACATATCTAATATTATTATATAAAAAAAAAATAGTCACTTGTTCTCAAACGCCAGCCAGCCAAAACACATATAGGTAGTCTATAATCCGAAGATTTATTCACATCGCTCCGACCAGGCACGTCGTATATTATTATTATTATTATTATTTATTATATATATATATCATATTATAAAATAATATATAAAATGAGCACCGCGCGCGCAAGTCTTCGTGTGGGTACTAGCAGCCTGTATATACCAACCGAGATGTCGCTACATAATGACGATCGGTCATTATCGTGCAATTCTATTGTATTACTTGATAGTTTTGATGTATGAACAATGGAGCGATAACGACCGATCATTATTGTGGCCGCCACACCTCGTCAATACTTTAATAATTTTACTCTTTATACTTTATAGTTATGGTTTGTGTGTGTGTGTGTGTGTGTGTGCGTACTTGATGGACGAGGGCGAACGGGCACGAGATTAGCGATATCATTAAAACTGAATAATAACATGACCATAAAGAAAACGCGCGGAATATTATTATCATACAACACTCATGCTATAGAGGGATATATTATTATCTCTATTTGTATGGGATATAACGTTTATTCCTGCATGCGGCGCAACTCATTTATATTGTCGTGTCCTCACCCCCTCGTCGTACGTTTAAAGCTGCTCATTCGATAATTCGGACCAACATTATTGATAATCGATGACGACGTTTACAAACGATTAACCGACTTCGGGTTTAATTTATTTTCTTTTACAATTTAAATACACTAAATATATGCTTAAATATACTAAAATTCTGATACTAGCAGGATATTTTTCAAAGGTATACGCCTGGCTGAAAATAATCAAATTATCACCACATTAGTTCCAAGCTTAGAACAAATCTTGACAAAATCTCGTTGTTTTCCATCGTTCTAGAGTGTTCACCCATGTCAAACCACCGATGTTTAATAAAAATAATTTGTACATAGGTAGATTTTTCAAAATTAAATCTAAATCTTCGTACTTTATTATATCCTCAACGCAACTAAGTGCATACTACATATGTTTCCAATGACATGCTCCGAAAATACGTGAACAACTCAATTAAATAATAGATTTAGGAATCATCTCCGCGATGAACATTTTAATCCTCTGTTTGCTAACCTACAAGCATCAAATAACTTTCCAGAAATCCATCTCTTTGCTAAAAACGGAAATAGTTCAGAGGCTTCATGACTTGGACTAGCCATATTGGAGTACCGTAAATTTACGGTAAATATTTCATATTTATCACTCGATAGAAGCATTGTCAATTTGCTATCATTTTTATTTATTTTGTACGTAATTTTCTGTACAAATTGTAAAAAAATCTTTTACACTTAAACTGAAAATTTGCACAAACCCGTGCATCACAGCATATTTCCCCCATGTATTTGCATGTTATGGCGGACATTATAATTTCGTTTTCCATTGCGTGTATACGCATTATCGTAAATTAATTTATAATTGTCTTCGAACTCTAAACGTTTTCTATCGCGTGCGTGTCCTTATAAGACATTTATAGGTACACACAATTAATATAAAGCGTAATACAATATCAATAAGAAATCAACACGCACAAATTTATCAAAATCGACGTTACAGCAAATATATACGCCGTTTGATATTTTACGCAGCTTTCGCGTAAATGGTAAATAATACATTTTATATAATAAATGCCTACATATTATGTATAGGTAGTATATTATTATTACCTTAAGGACATTATTGTTTTTGATCGTTCCGCGTCGTTATCCCGCGGCGGCTGCCGAGCTGCAATTTCACATAATAAAATCGGTCTTTATATTATTATATTGTTCTATAAAAATAAAAAATTCAACATTACATTATACGGTGGTGGCGATGGCGCAGCGATTCGATATAATATTCTTTGCGGTATTTCGTTTCTCTTTCTTTCGCGCGCGCGTGATAGATGCACAATGGGGTCTGGTGTACTTATTATATACGCGCACACACTCGCGTATTATTATTATATAGCTATATGGGTAGAGGAAAAGTATAATAATATATAAAATAATAATAATAATAATAATAATAATGATAATAATAAGCCAGAGGAGAAGAAGAAAATATATAAAAACCGCCGCCGTCGCCCGCCGTCAAGCGCATAATATAATATAGGTACGTTTGCTGCAGCGGGCGCGCGAGCCTGGCGCGCGCCACTCTATATAATATGATGCGCGTGTGCACGCGATGCTGCGGCATCAGGCCATTAAAACCCGCTCAAAAGACAGGGGGCGATCTTCATTGTTCTCCTGTTGGGTTTTTTTCTTCTTCTTCTTCGATATCGTAGCTACACAACTGTACAGCAGTCGTCGTCGACGTCGTTTTCGCAGGGTATCTCTTCTCTGCCCGCACCCATTGTGTTCGTCGTCGACTAGTTGCAATATAGTTTTTACCGGGGCAAACCTCCGTCGTACGTACACATAATAATATAATAATATATAACGTACGTGTGTACCTACTACATATATACCTACCTCGGATGTAATATTATATGTATGGATAAATGCGTAAGAACCGAATAATTAATCGAGTCATACATTTATATAATATACAAGCATTATTATTACGTATCGCGTGGTTATTATTATTGCGGTCATATATTATTATATGTTATGTGTGCGTGTATTTTTCTTTCGTTTCGTCGACTTATAATTTAGACTGTCGTATATTTTATATATTTTGTGCCTAACTTACTTTATTATATGCGATGTGTGTACAGCGTAGGGTTTTTTCTTCTTCTTCGATATCGTAGCTACACAACTGTACGGCAGTCGTCGTCGTTGTCGCTTTCGCAGGGTATCTCATCTCTGCCCGCACCCATTGTGTTCGCAGTCGTCGTCGACTAGTTGCAATATAGTTTTTACCGGGGCAAACAATATAATAATATATAACGTATGTATACCTACCTCGGATATATGTATGTAAGTTCTGTATGGATATATGCGTAAGAACCGAATAATTAATCGAGTCATGCATTTATATATAATATACGCATTATTATTACTTATCGCGTGGTTATTATTATTGCGGCCACGTCGTCGCGGTCGTCGTTTTACGTATTATTATAATAATCGTTTGATCTGCGAGCGCGCCCGCAATGTCACCGGGCCGCCGCGAGGGATTGTTATTATTATTATTATTAAACTTTTGTTGTACGCGCGCGTGCGCTAAACTATATTAGCTGCCGTGGAATATATTATATACTAGGTCACGTACATTATTATTATTATTATTATAATATATGTGCGCCTATATTTTTCTTTCGTCGACTTAGAATTTAGACTGTCGTATATTATATTATATATTTTGTGCCTAGGTTATAACTTATATTATTTCATGCGATGTGTGTACAGCATATAGGTAGTCGTTTTTTTCGCGACTAATAGGCCGTTTGCATTCAATGTCAACAGCGGTGGCGGTGAACGTTTATATTATATTATATTATTATATTATATTAAACATGTTATATATACATTATACATATAACATATACATAAAGTTACAAAACTCGCGCGTTAAGCAGTGGGCTTATCGCATACATGTCGTGTATGATATATTGTATTGCAGTGAGCACGAGCCCGGCTGTTGGAACGGTAACAATTATTTTGACTTTTGTGTTTACAAAGGTCTGTTTTTTTTCACTTTTCAAATCCGTCCCCGCAGTAGATAGTTCCCTCGCAAATCGTCCGACGTTGAAAGTGCTGGAAATGACAACCCAGTTGCGTATAAACAAATAAGAACGGCAATATTAATTGGCCGAGGATATGCTGATGGAAAAATAGCGGAAAACGAATGGTCGGCTTATAGTTTTCTAATTTACGAATAATAATATGTAGGTAGACGGGACTATGAGAGGTATTCAAACTGTACGTCGTGGCTCCAAATTAAGGGCGTCGAGGGTGTTCGTCTACTGCAGACACAGAAGAGAAACAATAATAAATACAACCTATATTATTATAATACTGTAATGGCGTTACGGGAATTTTATTCTAATTACGTATAACGTTTATATCTGTTTTCTATTCATATGCATCATCGACATTTTTTCTAATAAATGATGGTAATAATTCATACCTATTGTAAAATAAATAAACATGTTATTAGATTAACATACATTAAAACATTATCATTTTTACAAGCTCGATAATTTGGGAGCCACTCAAATTGTACTGTGGCTGAGTATGACTGTGTGAGCATAATACATTATTAATGTTATGTGCTTTCATGACGTGTGCTCGTATGGCTACAATACAATATCTATATACACGAGTATGTATAATCTGCGTGTGTGTGTGAGCGCGTTTGTTACATATGAGAATGTCTTTTTGTCGGTTAAAATGCTGTTTTGCCACTGATTCTATCGACGCGATTGCTGCAAGGAAAACACGCGCGTGACCGAACCAGTTCTCAGTCGTTTCGATTGAGTATTTAACTATAATAATCGAAATACCGTACGATTTTTAAAATTCCGAAAATCCCTAGAATATTTCGAGTGCATATTCTATAATGAAATTACACGGTCGGTGGTCTGAATTAAAAACGAAATCTATATACATACAGCCGATTGCCCTCTAAACGCGCATTATTATAGCTGGTAATTGCCAATACTTAAGGTACCAAGTACCTACTCGGAGCGAGTGTCCGAGTGCAGTGTTATTGATATTATTATATGACGTGCGATTATATGCGTTCGTTTCTGTATCACCGATGCAGTTTACTCAATAACAATCATCAGATCTGAATTAAAACAAATTGCACAATTGCTGCAATGCGTTTTCCTTAACGTCCTACAGACATGTGCGGATAATTTTCGAACAAACCCAAGAATATTATTATAACGTACGGGAATTTAATTAGTCGATTACGAAACATAACGTGGGTAAGGTACACGCGAGTCGACTCGTATATAATATATTATTACATTGTAATTTGTAACAATATTATATAGTAGTTATTATTATAATTTATAATGTTATAAAACATTTCGAAGGAAAGACATTATACTACGACGTTCGACTTGATACTTGTATGGATACTTGTACAATACGTACATAGGTGCCACGATTTAAAAAAAAATTGGGAGCTCCAAGTGAAAAAGGGGCTTTAAAAAATAGTATACCTATGTATAATGGCTTATATGCCTTAAAGGCTTCCATTACTGCAGACCAATGAAGTCTGTTATTGGTAGATTGAATTGAGTTAGGACTTAAGTAATCTAAAGTTAGAGAATTAGCTATTCTTATATCAAATAACCCTAAAAACAGTCCAGATATGTCTAAATTACTGATACTCGCTCTATAGTCTATAAATTAATTTTCTGTTGTTTCATCCGTAGCTTATATCCATAAATATACTCAATTTATTGAAAATACTTTTTCAAAATGTCATTATTAACTACCCTACTAACAAAACAAATTTCGAGCTAACCTTTTTACATGGTGCCCTATATATATATATATTGTGCATGTATCGTGTAAGGTTTAATACAATTTTTTTTTCAAATCAGTCGTACATGCTTAAAATATACGAAAAGGGCACTGCTCCGAAGTTATAAACAAATACGAACTCGCGTCTTTTCCAACCTTTTACGACAGTAACCGTGGTACAATATTGTTATGTAAACAGCGTGCTATACGTGGAGAGTAAACGTTACGGCAACATACCGCGGCGATATTGAATGGTTTTTTTCTTTCTATCTTAATTGGCTTTATATCGCATAAACGCTACGTTATTATTGTTGTTGTTGTATAATATTAAATGTGTGTGTGTGTGTGTGTGTGTATATAGTCGTGCGTCGTCATATCTTAAGAGAAACATTGAATTCAAATCGTTTACACCGCGATCAAATATATAGCTAATTTGAGAGCATTGTATCCAACATATTTTGTGCCTCGTCATCCAGACAGCGTTCAAGGCACAGTGTGGTGGCGTTTAGCCTCCAACCGCGAGCTCGGTATTCGTTTTCATCCAGTCGTTTGTTGTCTATCCATTCGCGCCTGATTAACTGTCGTCCGCGTCCATCAATTTTATCGCAGTGTGTTGCAGTTGGTATGCGAGTATAGGTTTTTTTTCGTTTCTTTTTTTTTCGTACTTATTCTCGTCACGACCATCAATATCGTGAATAAATTTCAAACCGTGTAGACAATTCCCGTGAGTGCGAAATCTGAATCAACGTACCCCGCCGTACTACATATGTATACCTGTAGTACTAAAACATAATAATAATAATAGATTATTTAATGGAAATAAATTACAAGTAATCCAAACAATTTTAAAATAATATACCTAATAATACAATATAGTAGCAATAAATGGATAATACAAATAATTCAATTTATAATAATAGAGGTAAAGATAATAATAATGAATAAGCTTAAAGGAGAGTAAATATATAAAAAAAAAAAAATCATATATTAAATCATTCTTAAAACATACATAATTAATGCCGATAAGGAATTATTAAAAAAATCAAGATTTCTTATAGAATTTTCAGCAGACATTAATATATTTGATGGTGACATTAACATATAATTTGTTCTGGTAAATTTGATATAAAAAAATTCGTATTTCGACTGTTTATTGGATTTGTTCTAATGTTTATATGTTACAGTAATTTTGGGACAATCAATCAAATTATTAAGTATTTTGTATAAAAATTTTAATTTTAGCTACATTAATAGTTTCTCTAATGTTTGCATAATAAAGAAATGTATTGTGATATCATAAGGAGAATGAGGAGCTCTATAAATATGATATTTAAAACATAAAAATCTTATGAATTTTTTGAATTTGGTTTAGATCTTGTTTCTGTGTTACAGAATATGGGTGCCAAATAAGTAGAGCTTATTCAAAATTAGGACGAACTAAAGAATTAAATAAAGTTATTAATGCAGATTTATCTCTAAATTGTCTACAAGAAGTAAGAACGTATTAAAAATCCTAATTTTTCAGAAACTTTATTTTTATATAATTTATATTATGATCTTTAAATTAAATTTTTGTATCAAATTTTACTCCTATATCAAGCATCATAGTTACTCTTGATAAGTTACATTGTCTAACAAATAATTCAATTATATAGGTATTCTTTTTAATGAAAAGGTAATAGTGGAACATTTACTTAATATACGATGATGTAGTGGGCTACAGAAATAAAACAAAATTGTCTAATTACATATAATAATTATACGAAACGAGCCAACGAGAGAATATTGATGAACAATTTCCAATATAGTAACAATTTATGTATTTATATGTTATAATTATTATTCAAACCACTGTTTAAAAATAAGTAAATACCCAAGTCAAAGCATATTGCGTTGTGTTTCAAGTTTTATCAATAAAACATATAGGCATACAATACTTAAAATACTATATTCACACTTCACAGAGTCTATTTTCTACAGTAATTAAGTAAAATTGTATATTGAGTACCTAAGACACATTGTATAGGTTCATTCCATTGACAATTATATTAAATGATACCCTCGAACAAATTATTTTCTTCTCGGAATTTTATAATTCTTGTAAAAAACATAAGCTTTCATATAAAGCACAAATATTATGTTTAAAATTAAAAATTATCAAAAAATTGAAAAACTAACAATACAGCATATATTATTATTTGTATCATTATGTGCCGATTCCGCAAATTATTTTTGTAAAATGCTTACGCTTTTGCGTTTCTGTAGTTTTTCAATTTCTTTATCCGAAAAAATGTAAAAATAACCTTTTGTTATAATTTTAGGTAATTATGTTGTATACCTAATTGATTTATGTCATACTTACAAAAATGTATTATTGTGTACGAATGAAATTACTTATTTTGCGACAGGATATAATTTATTAAACATTTTTTTAAGTATTAAGCTTAGTACTTACCTACTATTTTTTAAATGATTGTTTTGATTGACAGTACGCCTATACAGTATATGGCTTTTTTATATTTCCTATAATTATAATTACTAAGTTTAAAACTTTTAATTTGCAATGGTCAATTAAATTTCAAATCGTAATATAATATTTACTCACTCCAATAATGTTTTTTTTCGCCATTTACAAGTGTGTTGTGTACTTGTGTGTGTGTGTGTGTGTGTGTGTACGGTATTAATTTTATCTTTGTCTATGCGTGTCTCTTTTAATTTACACATATAGATAATCTTAACCAGTTTTATTCAGATTGGAATGTAATAATACTTCACTCTTTTTTTTTGTGGAATAAAAAACCTTAACTTGATCTGACATTCTGTTAAAGTAAAATAATATTTTTTTTTATAAATCAAATAAAAAATTTTAAATCTAATATAATAAATTATATGCGTCTGTAATCTGTTTTGAGGTTAGTACCTATTTTAATTCTTTAACATTTAATATAAATAATAGTGTCTAAAACAAACTGCCTACGTGAATCGTATATAAATATAATATATAATTTGATTTAATTTATTATGTATATTATATTAATATGTATTGTATGTACGTTACGGTTGCATAAAAACCATAAAATTAGGCGGTTGTGGGTTCGATCGATCGATCGATATTACAGCGGCGGCGTTTACAGAACATATAGACATGAATAAATGTTAATAAAAAAAAAAAAAACCGTAAAACCGTCGACTCGTCGTTAAAATAGGTGATATTTTTAAATTTTCAAAAAAAAATTGATTTGAAAAATATAATCGATCCTCCATAGTCATATATAATAGCTATACCTATACCTACCTATTATGATAACTGTGAAGTATATACCGATATAAAAATATTTATCTATAATATTATTCTACACTGAAGCACAGACGCTATAGTGCAGTTGATAGTTATAATGATTATAATATACGGTCTTTGTATATATTATGGGTACCTACCTACAATATAATAATATATAGTTGTGTATAGTTTTTTTATTCTTTTTTTCGCGTACATACACACATAATAATATTCTCTATTATGTGGACGACCCGACGACGACGACGATGACCATCTGGTCGAAAATGATTTCAAAGAATTTACGATTTTATATACCGTGTGTTACCTACGCCTGTTATAATAACATACGCTCAGCTTATTATCGGCGTTCCGGACAATTTATACGCGGCGCGTTTCCGCCGGGTCAGAGACGTTTTATCTATTTTTTTCCAAATTAATTTCGACCAGATCGAAAACGCACTCAAATTCGCTCCGTTACCTGTATAATATATTAAGTATGTATATGCGTAGACGCGTAGTCCAATCTACAGCTCGCTTGTATAAGACTTGTACCTCGACAAATAATAATTACACACACTACACACACTCATAATATAACATTATATAGGTGGGTATATAGTGATATTTCCGTCATTAAATCACTACTATAGCGGTCCATTATCGGAGGCTGGCCGCGGTGTGCACACATTGGAGGTACGTGCGCGCATTAGCCGCAGAGTACCTCCAGCTATATATAATGTAACTGAAAAAAATAATAATCGTAGTCGATGAGGCGTATGTGCGGGGCGCGTGTCATCCGGACCAGTGCAGTGTGTATATATGTACGTAATGCGTCTCTATACGCGATCATATTATTATTATTTTATGGTTTTCGTATTATATTATTCTTTTGCCGCTTCGTCATAATAATAATAATAATAATAATATAATAACATAATGTTCTATATAGTGTTCTTCACTAGGTACTATTCCGTCGTCCACGCACTAAATGTACGATGACCCTTCGCAGCTGCTCTGTACGGACCGTTTTATTATGAAGGATGAATACGTACTGCAGTAGTGGTTTTTACAAAACTTTGAGGGGAAGGTGCGAATTTCGTACTACGATAAAAAATAATTGATTTTTAACCTGTTGCCGAAGATATAGATTATATAGGTACATAATGCGTCTCTATATAGTTCTTCACTACTATTCCGTCGTCATATACTCATGTCCACGCACTAAATTTACGATAACCCTTCACAGCTGTAGCTGTTCTATACGGACTATGTTTTATTATTATATTATAAAGGATGAATACGTACTGCAGTAGCGGATTTTACAAAACTTTAAGAGGAGGTTGCGAATTTTGTTGATAAATTGGTTTTTAACCTGTTGCCAAATACAAGTGCTTAACTATATAGTTACGTTTATTATTTTTATATTTTAAAACGTCTTTAATGGTCCTTCGAAAATGATTGTTTAAAATTATAGGTAATCTTAGAGATAAGTTTAACAACTGATATTATTACTCACCTATACATTTAAATTACCAGAAATTATTTTTTGTTTCAAAGTACGAACATTAAAAATATTTCAAAAAAATGCAGAAACGTTAAAACAATCGTTGTAAATTTCTAAAAACCGTGTAAATAAAAAACCTTTACGTCGGACGATAATAACGATATACACAATATGTTTAGTGTATTAGCGGATCGTGGTCGCATTGAATTCTACTGATCACTTAAGATGAAAATATACGGTTATACCGGTGCCGCCGCGATGAATCTTTAAAAGCATGTGTGTATTATATAGTTATTACTTACATTTGCGATCGCGGTAGATACGTATGATGTTACATTAAAATGATAATGTGTTGTCGGGGAATATTGTACAACAAAATTATGTAGCGCGTCAAGTACCTATACTATAAAATAACATATTTATGGCTTAAAATGTGGGCGCCTTGCTACAGGATATGGCGCAACGAATAGCGAAATGGTTTTTTTTTTATTTAATAATATAAATTAAATAGTTATACGGTACCTATATTATTACTATGTATGTTTGTCTTGTTCTAAAAAGATTTTCCGCTGAAATTATTTTTCACTTACGTTTTGATTTTCGTTCGAACGCTATACGTCTCATTTAAATTCGTAAAGGAATCTTCCTATTACTATTTAGTATTTACTTCCATAACATATATAATTTATCCGTCGTAGACTTTGAATTTAATTTGTCCTCGTTCCACGCACGTTTTGATTATGAATCATAATCCACTGTAACTGTTTGAGCGATCAATATTATTATGATAGTTATTAATTAGGTATTATGCTTACACAGTTACACTAACAACTTTTATAAAATTTAAATCATCGTGGTCAGATTTTCGCATAAAAATCCAGTGGTATTTTATTACACGGCATGCCTTCAGAGACGTATGTAGCATTCTGGCAGTGATGTTGGTGGGTGGGGGGTGGTAGGGAGTTATTGCCCCTGCTGGAACTTATTAATATAATGTGCTGGGCATTGAACATAATATATTTATGTTATTATGATTATTATTAAAATAAATTGTTTATTGATACCTATTAATATTTAATAATAATATAGCTTATTTAAATTTAGTTAATAATATTGATTATTTTTCTACCTTGAATTAGTTATCCCTATTTATTCGTCTATATAAAAAACAATAAATTGTGCTTGGAGATCCGAAATTCTGAATACGTCTCTAATGTTATGACATGAATTGTAATGGTATATTACGTGTGTATGAATAATGATAAAGTAGCTCAGTTGGTCATTAACATGTACCTATAATAATAATAATGATAATAATAAACAATAATAATCAAATGGGGTTTCAAGAAGACATAACGTCTGTGCTTTTCGCAGAAAAAAATGTTTATGTGGTATTCAATCAAGTGACAAATATCGCGAAAAACTATAAATCGTGAGCTTTTCCATAGTACATAATATTTAATGTATTTTAATATATAGCCATATGCCTTACGTCTGATACGTAACCACCAACTGCAGTAGGCAGCCGATAAATATACAGAGTGATTCATCAAGCATACCCACTTACTTTTCTTTTTCAAAATCTGATTTTTGGAATTTTTAAATATTAGTTATACCTATTCTTAAAAAACTATATTTTAAATTTCTTAAGAATTTTTTGTTTTACTTAACGAGTATCTTGTAGAGATACAAACTTCTGTTTTTAAAACTACAACCAATTTTTTCTACAGTAAATTATCAAGCAGATAATTTTTCTTAACACTTTTCACTTATCAAAATCAAAATTTCAACGAGTAGTTTTCTAGTTATTTAAGAGGACGTCACACCCGCAAGTGTTGTCTCCGTCTTACACATGTACGACATTTTCGTTCGCTAGTTTCAATAGGGTGCTGTCACTTTTGATATTAGAGTGAATTGACCTATTATCAAACTTTTATGTAACAACATTATCGTGTTCCCTCGTTTGTTTTTTATGATATTTTCATTTTTAAGTGAGTAGGTATCGTACGTGTGTAAGATGGAGACAACACATGCGGGTGCGAGTGTGCGACGTCCTATTTACTATGTGTACAAACGAAATTAATTGATCTATGATGAAAATAGATTAAAAGATATGGTCGTCAATTAATTCTAAATCCGATAGGTATTACATCTATAAAAAGCCTACTCGTTGAAATGTTGAATAAGGTACTTATAATTTTTCAAAAAAATTATCCACTAAATAGTTTATAAAATATAGGGTTGCTCATATGAAAAACAGAAGTTTGTATTGCCTTCTGCGTCCAGTACATAAAAAATCTAAAGGATTTGAAAATACGATCTTCAAATAACGTATTTAAAAATTCCAAAAATCAGAATTTGAAAAAATTAATTATTAAATGAACTCGTTTGTAGGTGAATCTCTCATTCAGTATGGGTGAAATGACGTCCAGTTATAAATGCGAATTATAAATATTTATATCAATTACACGATTTATATATTAATATATAATACGCTTTCATGTGTGCGTACTTACAGTGGGCCGTGTGGTGAGTGTGCAGCACAGAGATAATAATATAATACGTACGATAGAAATTAATCGGTCACGATCGTTTATAATATAATAATATATTATATTGTGCGAGCGCGCGCGCCCGTGTGTGTGTAAGAAATAATAAAAACCTTATACGAGCGAATTATATATTGTTGTGCGTGCGCGCGTACCAAGTCGAAACCATATGTGCGTCGTTTGCGGCGCGTGCGGCCACGGCGGTTGGGGACCGGCAAGGGAGAGGAAACCGTGACCGCCGCGGCCGCGGCGAGCGCGTTTTGCCGAGCCGTTCGCCGGCTGCACCGGCCGCGGGGGCCCGTCGGCGGCGGCGATTATACGCTCGCGATAGCGGCGCGTCTATAATATTATAATAATATTACACATCCATCTATCCTGCCGCCGCCGCCGCGGTGGTCCTGCGTGTGCGGCGTCGTGTGCGTGTAATAATAATATAATATAATATACGCGACCGTCGTCAGATGCAAAACGATATATTATATTTCGTGCGCGTTTCCGTTTCGTCGTATTTACATTAAGATCGCAATGATTCATTTCGGGTTTTTTTCACCTCTCCTCGGCCCGATAAAACGCACACAAAGTTTTCACTCAACAAGAGCTGTTATAAATTTATGCGCGGGAAACGCGGCCGCGCGAAATCCGATACGACTAGGTCCGCCGATGTACGAAACGCGTCCGTCGCCAATCGTAAATATAATACACACATTAATACGTTATATTGCACGGAGTGACTGACGGGACGGGTTATGAATATATTATTTAAAATAAAAGGTTTTCTACAGTAATAATTTAATAATAATTCATAATACACCCGAATACGTGATCCGATTGTGTGCAGCTGTAGTGTGTGTTTTGGTCTTGCACCAAACCATGATATTGTACTATATCAAAACATGCCGAGAAACTTCGAATAATAATTTCGCCGTAGCCAGCGCCCTTTCAGAGGAATACATTATATAAACAATATTATAAACCCAAGAATTTGGGCGATGATAATATATGATAATATATTAGTACCTAATTGAGTTAGAAATTTCTAATATCGTGTCGTAACTATTAGTGATTTCTAAACAAAAGTGTTTCAGTCAAAGATTTTTAATTCAAGGGTAAATTGAGCTAACGTATTCAGTTAGTAACTTTTCGGATAATTTAGTGACTTTAACGCACGTGAGGTATACGAAACCATGAGTATAATTTATATACAGCTATAGAGTGATTCACCAACCAACCTCACCCCCATTCATAAATTTATTCCAATTCTTCTTTATGGAATAAATAATATATACTTAACGACCTCATTTTGAAATTCTTGAGTTTTTTATATAACTTAAGGAGTATGCTGTGGTGATACAAACTTTTTTTTTAAAGGAGAAACCCCTTTATTACTATAAATTATTTGTTGGACAATTTTACAAGTGGTTTTTCAGTAATTAAAATATTTAGGGCCGCTCTTACAATGTCCGATTAAGTGTCTTATAACGCTAACCGGCAGAATTTCTTTTGTTTTACCTATAGAATTCTGTCGGTTAAACAGCCCTTATACTACCAATGATAGCCCCCACATCTTCAAAACACTTTAACCTGGACCTATAAATTATCCTTACTCCTTAGTATACAAAGTTAAATAACTAAAAAAATTACTCAAATTTATAGCGAAAGTTTCAGAAAAAATATCTGCTAAATAGTTCGCAGTAGAAACGGGGGGATCTCTTTGAAAAAAAGAAGGTACAGAACACTCTTTAGCAGCACCAAAAATTTCAAGAATTTAAATATATGGTCTTTAGGTACACTTAAAAATTCCAAAACCAGATTTTGTATACCTTGCATATCGTTGAAGAAAACAAAGGAGGTGATGATGCTTGCTGAATCACTCTGTATATTTTTACACGGGGCGTAAAGTGTCTAAATTCGGCACTGCGTATACAGCACACTATACCGCCAAATATATTATATTGTAACACATATACGCAATTTCAATCTGGGGGTGCTATATTCGAAAAAATTGGGGTGGTAAGTACACCCAAGCCCCTCTCAAATTACGCCTATGCCTATACGGCTATACATAATTGTAGCCGCGTTTTCGATTCCGTCTGATGGCTCGGGAAAAGGCGCGAAACCGAGTAGCAATAGTAGGTAGGTATACCTATTTTGTATTTATCAATTATTATTTTTTTATGTATAAAATCGAAAAATCTCCGCTCTAAAACCAATTATTCTTGCCGGGATTGAGACCCTCCTCTCGTATGGGTCCTATATAATAATGTAATATAACTTTACGTCCCGCGATTTCGCCCCGCTCCGCCGACGACGGTGTTCGCGGTCGGTCGGTCGGCTCGCGTACCCGCTCCGCCGCCGTGGCTTACGTACCGGTCTCGTCGTCTTCGGACGTGACGCGAATCTACAAAAACTCTGCTGTACATAGTACGCATTGTGTGTGTGTGTGTGTGTGTGTGTGTGTGTGTGTGTGTGTGTATATATATATATATATATGAATATTATTTATACACCATACACGGCTCGCGTGTGTGCGCGCTAAAGCGGTTTTCGCTAGAAGCCGGTCGGAGATTTTTTTTCTCCTTTTCCATTCTCATTATTATTATTATTTGCCTCCTCGCTGCAGACGCTGAGCCGGTAATAATAATAACGCGTCGCAGCCACTGCACCGGTGTATATACGCCACTCGGTGCTGCTGCGGTGTTACGCGTGCGTGCGAGCTCGTATTCGTATACTATATATATATAAGTACTTACGTATATACCAATATATAATATATATATATATATATATATATATATATATATGAATGTAATATACGTGCCGCATATATACGAGAGAACAATAGGACCGGTAGCGGCCGGAAGATATACGCGTACGACCGGCGGCTAACGCAAATCGTTTATATATTGTACTTGAAGTGTGTCTGTGTGTGCTCGCGCGCCCGGTAGCCGGCCCGAAGACGATAATTATTATTTTTTTTTTCCACCCCGGGCGTCGTCGGCCGCAACCGGCCCCAACAGTTCTTCTATAGACTGTGCGGCGGTTGGCAGCGGACACGATATATCCTCTTTTTTTTCCTCTCTCGATTTTTTTACCCGACACCGCGCGCACACCCGATTTAATGTACATATATACCTATACCTAACCTACGACGTCTGCAGGACGGAATATTTCAGACCGATATTATTATATTATATTGTTGTTCGGTATTACGATTTACGTGCGTATATAACTGCAGGTGTGTACTCGGTCGCTCGATAATCGGACGATATATATAGACAAGCGTCAGTGGCTTTTCGAGTTGAACGGAGTCGCAAAAAATTTATCGTAATAATCCCCGGAGACAAACTTTTATGATAATGTTTACAATATGGATGTCGATAAATATTTAAAGACTGCATTAAGATTGCAATAAGTATATTATTCACTAATAAGATCAACATCGAAAATGCAAAAACATCTGCAACCCACTTTTTGATATTGAGCATTAATGATTAATCCTAAACATAAAACCATTCGGCGCACGCTGACACCCGAGGGATGAGGTTCCTATATGACATTACCCATTTGTTAAGGTATCTGATTCAGACTTTCACCAATACAGTGCGATTTATAAAGCATCGTATTCTGTAATTTTTGAGCAGGGTCAGAATAAAAATATACCTACCTATAATTGCTAATACAATAGGATACTACAGGATGATTCACCAAGCATGCTTACTCCCTTTTTTCTTCAATAATCCCATTGTTACATTTAAAATCTGATCATCGGAACTTTTAAATAAATTGTATACTATTTGTATCACCAGCTAAAGCACTCCTATTAAGTCGTTTTAAAAATCTCAATAATTTGAAAATATGGTCTTAAATTTATTTAAAATCCTAAAAGAAAAATTTGAATAAATTCATTATTAAACAAAATTATGTAATTTAAAAGAAGAAAAAAACTAGTTTACGCCAAATTATACACAACTTAGCACTTACGCGTATTACAGTATTTTGGCACCCTTAGTTGATGGATTTCACTTTTTGGTGTAATTTTACTATAATTTTCAACGTCGATAAAAAAAAATGTTCAACTTATTTTTATGGATGCAGAACAAAATTCAGTTCAGAGTTTCAACTTCACGTAAACGTCGTGGTCATGATTGCAGTATATACGTCCTATATATTATTGTCCACCGTCTTGTCATCCGGTTCACACCACGCGCGGTGACGATATATAGCAGTTATGATATTATGGCGATTTATTTCGAACGGTTTCGAATAAACGGCCGCACGTTTTACATACATATACGTGGACAACAGCAATAATAATAATATACCGTTCTGGTGCTGCAGTTGTGTGTTGCGTATGAGGGTACGCATTATCTGACCGTCTGCTCGACCATACATAGTTTTCAAAAATGTATACGTCCCGAGGTGTGAATTATTGAAATCGGCGGCGGCGACTGTATGAAATCTAACGAAAACAACTCCTCCGAAATAATGCGTGCATCACATTACATATAGGCATGCTGCTGAAATAGTACAATTATCTGCGCAGCCGTAAACAGTAGTTGGCGTTGCGGCGAGCTCTAATATAGAATGATAATATTATATTAGATTATAGGGACAAACGTGAGATGATGATAATAATATCTGTGGAATTTTTTTCGTTAAATTATATTGTAAAACAAAAATCGCTTACTTATAAAATTCCGATAGATCCCGGTGCTTATACGTACATATGTATAATAAATATTACCTATACATATTGGGTGCGTATACCACCTTTTTAATCTATCTATAATATACTAATACGCGTGTTCCTACATCATACACACATATATATTATATTATTATGCATATATGCCTCTATTCGTTTGAATATATAGGAAACATCGCCTCCAAACAAAACGTGACGGCGGCGAGTCGTTGGGTCATTCGGTTTGGAATTACACTCTCATAGATATTATGCATTATAGGTATATAAACATATGCACACAGAATCCCTCCACATATATAGGTACACGCGCGTGGTTCTGTAGCGGTCGTTTCAGAGATAAAAATCGAATAACTTATCCGCGTGCAAGAATAAAGAGGCTGCTGGATTTTACCGCCACCGTCGACGATATTTACCCGTCGCACGTATAATATTATGTAGGTATACTGAAAAACAATAGTACAGGTCCTATACATATAGGTATATACCGTATACGCGGTATATATAGTATACGCAGGTATATAATATGCATATGCGGCGACGACGTGTAGTAGTCGCGTACGGTTTTTGAGATTTGAATAATGGTTTTTGTTCCCATTGATAATCATGACCAATATAATATATACTCGTATTAAATATATTATTATTATAACGGTGTCCGATGCAGTGGCAAATTCGCAAAATTGTATATTGTCGGGGGGTGTACATGCATTAAAGTCTTTACGTGCGTGGTGTATAAATATTACAATATCGGTCTTTTAAAATTTCCCGAAAATCCTAGGTTCTTTATAGTTTATGCAAATAGTAGGTGGTCTGTTTCGAACTATTCAATTTATTCCGCAAACAGTCAGCAGTTTTCTAAGCGCTTTGTATATATAGAGTTCATTACTTCAATGACAGTTAGTTAGATTAATTAGGCGCTTCAGAAATACTAATTTAAAATTATGAAAAATTATTGAACGTACATTATCGTAAGACACAATATATTTTATAAGTTCTGAGTATTTATATTATAAAAAATTATTAGATATTTCGATATTCTACTATTATAATAATTAATGATACTCTTCACTTCATATTGATTAGTAATAATTGAGATTAAAAAAGAATCCATACCATTTTCACTATTTTCTTTATTTTTACAAGTTTGTACCTATATACCTATTATAATATTATACATGTCATAATTCACTATTCAGTGGTTTCTAATTTTATTTATAATTTCGCTTTGCGATTGTTATATGATCTATCAGTTTGTGTACTTATATCTTAATTTACCAATGTTCCTAATTGTTTATGCGTCATGTTTTACAGATTGTATTACGTTTGTATAAATAAAAAAAAAAAAAAGATTGCCTACCTACCAAACTACCGCTAATAATATTAAGCATAATATTATTGCATATTATTATTTTTATGACTCGTATACGTTATGATAATGATATAGAGGGGGAGATCGGTTATTCAGATTTAGAGTTGCGATGAGAGTACGATCTTGAGTTCTTGTTTTGTCAAGTGTGGCTGGACAGCGATCCGCAGATCATAATAATATATTATTATAGTATTCACAGGGAATACAAATTGTCCCGAGTGAATATTATTATGTACAAGCGGTGACGTTCACACGCTATGCTGTGGAATATAATTATTGACTTTTAGTATTTCTGATATTTTTATAAATTTAACAGGGTCGACGGGATAACCGGTTGACAGGGTATGTCATATTATATTTATTCGATCCCTGGAGTATTACATTACCCATGTAATAGATGTTGTCGTTTTAATGGTTTTATATTGGTCATAATTTGCGCTGTTTGATTTTACCGATAATATTATATTGACATTTCACAGAAGTAAATCGTTGTTTTTAATGGTCTTTTGAAAAATAGTAATTTATTTTAATGGTTTTAACATTTTTCATTTCATATGACAGTCATTAATAATTGGTAAAAAATGATAATTACTTAAATCAAGCTTGAAACACCGAACAATGCCTTTGTTTAGAATGTTTGTTATATAAAACAACATAAGCAATATATGTAGGTACGTATAATATTCCTATAAATATATATATAAATCTGTCATAATATACTTAAGAGTTAAGGATAACACAAATATATATCCAATAAAAAAATATTGAAATTGATCGTTGAACTATTCTGGTGTATAAATTATACATAAACAATAAACATAATATATCAAGTATCAACGCGTATAGAGTAACCATATATGCTTCATATTATATTCTTATGGCGTATACGTTTTGGCAAATATAGTCTTAAAACATCAAATCAGATAAATAAATTGCACTGTACTATAACATTTATTTTTTTTGTATTTTTCTTTTTGATTACATGCGCATGGTAATGTGAAATATATTTTTAAAATACGACCTGTAGCTTATTGATTAATACTTAAAAATTAAAATGTTTGTATAGAAATTATAGAAACTAGTTTTTTGATTTGACGTGCACTCAATGAGCCGTGTCGCCGTGAATAAAAAACCGTATGCTGGTGAAATTAATCAACATACGCCAGAACCAATTTGAAATGCATATAAACTTATATTAACGTATATCGTAAATGGTTCCGCATATCAGGCATGCTGTACAAAAACCTCATTACTTAAAATCCAGTATTTCTTCGATATCTTCTTTTGCTCAGTCGTATACATTTCAATTTGTTGTAAGCGTATTCGACGGGATTGTAATACAACATTCGGCATATAAACGAAAACTTTTTTTACCCCACGCAGGTACATATAATGTATAATTGCGCATACAAAATATAACTATACCATGCATTAAATTAGTCGCATTAAACTTTTCCGCCCCGTGTTAAATTAGCATATAATGGTACTACGAGGTTAGGCGAGTCATATATAGAGAGACTTGCACGGGTGCATAATGCATTAATACATACCCATTATAATATAAGCCATACTAAATGGAATGAAAACAATATTATATAATATTATTATTATTTTATAGTCCAGGTATGGAAATGATTCCACGTCTGTCCATTATATATATATATATGTCATTATGCGGACTATATCAGGCGATTTAATAACGTGATTTACGATGAACGCGAAAAATGCAATGGGTCGCGTCATAACGTACCATCACGTTTATAATATAATATTATGTGATATATTTACGTTGTAAATTTATAATAATATATTTTATATATATAGATTGTCTGTGCATCGCCTCACATCTGCGTACGTCGCTACGTAGCAAATAAGACTCGGAAAAAAAATCTCCGACCGGAAGTATTGCGACCCCGGCTGAGTAATAATAATAACAATGATAGTATAATATTTCGTCGGCTGGCCGGAGAATATTATTATTATCATCATGGGACGAGCGGAACGGAAAGACGGGCGGGCGAGGCGGCTGCGGGGGAGACACGACTCGCGCACGAACGCCGCCGCCGTGGCCGTCGACGTGACTCATGGGCAACATCTGCGCGCACCCGTCCGGTCGGCGGCCGCGTATTCCGTCGTGTGATTTTTTTTCACTTCCCCTCGCCACTCCCCGGCCACCCCGTGACACCGCCGCTCGTCCCCACGTCCGTTTCTCGCAAGTCGGTCGTCCGCCCGCCCGTCCGTCCGCCCGACCGTCGCGGCGCGCGCTCTGCCCACACACCTGCGACGGTTTTTCGCCGGTAACGCCGCCCGGACGCCGGATTCGGGTCCCGTTTTTTCGGACACCGCACATGTTCGGAGCACCGGCGTCCGACCGCCAGGCGTCCGGGATCCGCGGCCGCCGTCGTCGTCCACCAGCCGCCGGTTTGTCGGTCATATTGCGCGGACACCGCGCGCGAGGGGGGCTTTCTCCGCGTACACGATACGACGACGACGGCGGTGGCGGCGTCGAGAGGTGTCTTTTCGTCTCGACCTCACCGCCCGCTCGACAGACACCCGCGATTACGTGCCGCGACCGTTTTTCCGCAACTGCCGCCCGTCATATTTTCGCCGTTACATACGTCATCATTACATTAATTTATCGTAATATGACTTTAGGTACTAATCGACAATCGTATAAATGTATAATACATGTAACCACGTATACCGTGAACTGCGAACACGATGATAATTTTCATTGGAAGCAATGGATGGAGTGCATGAAAAACGTGTAACAAGTATATGCCCCGAAAAAATATTTAAGCGTGTGCCATTTACGAGCTCGTTAGTTATATTACGTTATTATTATGTATAAATATTACGAGCTTTACCATACAGCATACTAGCATAGGTATATAGATAGTAATTTTGATCCTAACGACTTTTTTTGGAACTCAATTACTTAGATAAAACTCAGAGCGCAAAGGAGTACTCGTAGTAATATATGGTCGTTATGGGCTTACACAGTGAAGCCTTTATTTTTAAAATAATTTAGGCACGCACTCCAGATGAAAATTAATAAACACTCGTAAATCGTAATTTACACGAAAAGAAAAAAATGGCATAATATAATATCTAAATCAATTATTGTACATCATGTTATAGGAGATTTTCCGATAGATTTAGTGTATGGTATTGAATAAAAACAAAGTAAATTCGTATCGTTTATCAATTAACTCATTCGCGACAACAAACGCATGTGTTCCATTCATAAAAATCGAATTTCGCGTGGGAAAACTTGTTGCACGCGCCACCCTTCCCCGCCACCGTGTATAACCAACCGACCACCGTCCACTCACTGTATTAAATTTGTTTACTAGAGTAGAACGACTTTATTAATAATATTATTACTATCATAACAAACCGCGGAGGATGAAGTGCTCATTTCGATTATTCCGCACCTCGTGTTTCCCATTTCGATCGTTCTTATATAATGTGTGTTTAGAATCCCGTGCGCGACTAAAGTTCCGTACTAGAAAAAATTGTTTGCAGTTTAAAATTAGGACAAAAAATATTAATAAAAAATACAAAAGTACCATCTTATTATTAAATACTGCATGTCATAAATTTTATTATCACTATAATATAAACTTCATAATATTAAACAAATGTAATTACAATTTTAAAATATTAAAGGAAAAAAAACAACAATAATTTAATTTTATTTCCATTGTTTATCAACATAACCATTTGTTGAAATGACAGAATATTAATTTGAAATTTTATCGCGAACATTTTAATATAACAAATGTGGTTTGTCGTTTGTGCATTATATATTATAAAATTATGTACTTTTTGATTGTTATGTTTGCTGAGTAGTGAGTACATCTAAATGAAATAGTTAGGTACCTAATAACTATAGTAAAATGTTCACTAGGTCATGATAAAATATATTTATTAATAATGTACACGTACCTACTACGAAATGTAAGTTATGCACCTGGTATTCTGGTTGCTGGTTACAAATTACATAATGAAACTTTAGATACCTCCATGGCTACATAATTATATAAATAATGAACATTAATAAACTGTCGAACTGATAAAACGGAATGAAAACTTAATAGTTTGATAAGTAATAGATGTATATTTAAATTAACGTTCGTCTACATGACTACATCTATATTATTATATATTATAATTTATAAATATATAATATAAGTTTAGGTATACAAATATTACAATGTCGTCAAACTAATTCGGATGAATCTTCTGTGAATAAGGCAACGTCGGATTCGTTTATAATTATTATCTAGTTAGTTTCCTTATTTTTCGTGTCGTTCATCTGTCACGTGTTTGAACGTTCCCCCCACAATTGAGATTTACCTCGATTCTATATCCTTATGTACAATAACTATACCTTGGACTGTCGAACTTTCCGACAGGATGATACAATTATAGCAGTATAACGTCGTGTTATGTAGGTATCTATAGAGTGCTTATATATAGGCTATAGCCTATAATACCTACATGTATACTATCCACAATTTGAAACCACGCCACGCATTAAAATCATATTTCAGCCATTTCTTTGATTTGGCTCTCGAAAGATAATACCTACTATCAGTTATCACTATAATATATCAGATATATTTATATATAATAATAATATTTACGATATTTTTATTATATTATATTTTATCGCCAAGTTCTCGAGAGTTCAATAATATTTGCCGAGTCGGCGAGTTTCGAGAACAATACAATTGGTCGTTAACAATTTTGTTGGATAAGACGCACACTCACATATAATAATTTATTATATTATATTATATACAGGTATATAATATTATTACATAGCTACCTATTATTTTTATTGGTAAAACAAATATGTTTACTTACTTCTAGCTTTTGTCCAACGCCGTTCCATAAAGTATCCAAGGTCAAAAGATGACACGTATTTAAAATTTACATAATATTACGCGCACTGCACGGTGCGTACCGCGGCGATATACCGGCTCGTGTTATCACGTCATTATAATTTATAATATAGTTGCAAAAAATAGCGAAGGTGTTGTATACCGGGAACCCGGTGACCGTATACCGATTATCACAGTGTCCGCCTCCACCCGCGGCACGTTATCAGCCAATTATTTCCGCGAACTTCTATTGTTTTTCGCACACTTCGTTTTCGACGTGACTTTATCCCGAAAATTCGTTCCCCCTCGAATTGATTCCACCTGTGGACGATGAGGAAAAAATTTCCGTTTGACATAAACCTATAAATGATTATGATTTTTTTTGTTACTTTTTTTTTTGTCATCGGTTTTGAGTTTGATTTTGGATTTTTTTCGGCGTTGTATATTATTGTAAATTTTCTGTCTGTGGAGGTGCTTGGATGCAACAAACATTTAACGTCCTATACGAATTTTGAATGGAATAATTATGTGAAGGGGCTGAATTGTACGTATATACATTATACACCTACACGTGTGAGAGTGCGGGAACAAATATTAAATTGATTCGTAGTATATATAATAATATTTACTATATACGGGAGTTTGGCGCGATATATTTAGGATGAAATTTCACTATTCTGCTTCGAGTGAACATTAAATAGGTAGGTACCTAAATAATATAATATATTGTATATATAGTGACACGCTTTTTTTTTATACTCGTCGACTGTAATCGTGGTCACGCTTGCAGTGGTGTAATATTGACATATTATTGTGATCCGCCATCAAATCATTGCACAAACTATAGTTGCAGCGATGCTGTTTAATATAAATCCAGTAAGCAGTAACTTACGTTGGAATATTATGAGTTTGCTATAGAGGTAGTCGGCTATGAATTGGACGTTATTCACATAAGTAGATATTTTTCGATACATATCGTGTATCTATCGTATATAGGTATATAGGTTTATATAATAAGTTGTCTAGGTATCTATAGAATAACAAATCGTTCGTATTACATAATTTGTATGTAATTTTCTGCCGGTGTACAATATATTTTTTTACGTGCAGTTATGTACTGCTGCAGTGTAACGCCGTAACGATTTCGCGTACGCGTTAAATATAAAAGAAATAATATTATATACACACAATGGAGATTAGTCGCCTCCTCTTCGTTTCGCTGACTCGCCAAGGTCCTTTGCGACTGTAAATATAATATTATACATAAAATATACGTCACGAAAATCCCACACGAAACACGACGGAATCTTCGCGTAATAATACCGTTTGTGGACTTATTTTTTTTCGTCAACACGAAATCGATTATTAAACGCCCCCGCGCCTCTAAGCGCACGATATATTTTACGGTACACGAATTCGTATGATAATAAAATTATATTATACTTTGAGGGCCATGTTCGGGATAGGGCTGTTAGAAGGTGTGCGTGAGCCAGGGGCGCAATATTCTATGAAGGTGATGCTAATTTTACAATCAATCATATGACTAAATAAATACAATAATTATTGCCTCTTATAGCTATAATAATATATTGATATATATTACTTCTAAAACTGCAGAAGCGTATTTATTGTGTGGAGAATTTTTCGACGTTTCAGTCGTAATAATATATGAAGCCAAAAGCTCGTATTGAAGGCCTGTAAGCCGTAAGGTCTAGTAGCCAGAAGGTAATAGGTATACTATTGGACATTTATACTCATATAATATATATTTTTGTATTATTTATTTAGTTTTTGAATTTTCAATCGGTAGATAAAACAACAAAAATAAAATGGATTCAAAAAACCAATCGTGTTTGTGATTTAAAAATGGCTGAAATATAAAATAAGAAAACGAAAAATTGTCAGCGATATTATGATCCATTGGTGGTTAATTTAAAATTATGACTAAAAACAAAACTGAAAAATACGGCAAATTTTTTTTCTTTGGGGTCGGAGAAGGGGGCTGGACGCCATTACAATATACCACCCAACCTAAATACGCGCGTGGCCCTGTATGCAGATTATATATATATTGGTATATAGCTGAATATCGAATACACAGGTCGCGCATAAGTCATATTATTATATTATTTATATAAATGAATCAATAATAATTTCTTATTAGGACTTCGCACAAACCTTTCATGCAGCAGATCGCCGCTGCAGCTGTCACGATAATGGCGATTGTATCGTCCGTGGTTCGCGTGTGTGTATATAATCAGTATAATATTATAATAATAAAACATAGATAAGTTCCCGATATATCCTGTATAGGTTAAGATGGGAAGAAGCACATCACAGTACGAATGTACATATGCAAATATCTTCGAAAGCATTACGCGCCGACTATATATATATAATACATTTATATTGCTTTCACTATACGGTCAAAGGAACCCGGGAGATAAAAATCCCAACAGAGTAGTACTTTTCGCGGACCCCACCCCAACCCCACCAAACACACACACAAGCTCACAATATCAACGCAATCGTCGTCAGGCGCCCTTAGGTATGTACCTAATACCTGGACATATAATATTATAATAATATATACGCGCATAAATACACCGGCCGACGCGCGAGATATACTGGTTCTGACGGTGCCGCCGCCGCTGCCGATCACGTTTTGCGGATTCCAGCACAAGTCTATACTTTTTTATTGAATACGTACCTATATAATATATCTAAACCTAACCTATCTGATGTATGCGTTATATGTGTGTAAACGTGTACATATATTATATACGTGTATATACACACGTGCTGCGGTGTTTTAGACGCGTCCGACGTCGTCGAATCGACCATAAAACAACCGTTCCGGGTCGTATCTATGTACAATAATATATACTACTTAATAATATATACTTTCCGATATATATACTGTTATATTTAAATAATGTGTACTTATGTACGTGCGCGTGCATCATGTGCGATAAAAAACAAATATCATATACCGTCGTATTCCAGTTGGTTATATACTTAGTGAAGGGGTGAACGGTGAGCAGCACGTCCCGCAAAATATTTAGATAAAGTAAATTTTAGAAATTTCCTGTTAAAATTAGAATAAAATTATTTGATGATATAACACCTATTCCTATATCCGTTTGATATTATAGTCATTGATTATAAATTCAAGTATTTATAATCAACGATTAAAGTATACAATTAAATGAAAACATAAGAGATAGAGTAAAGAATATAAAGTATATAATATATTTAAATTTTTTTTTTTACTTTGATTGGGAAAATTTTATTTTTTTTGAAATATTCAAGCAAAAACTCAAAAGTTAACAAATATTTTTACTATCAATTTTCTAGAATAAATTATTGCAATAAGTTAATAAAATGACTAGGCATTTTGAAGAATCTCTACACCCACTTCAATATTGGATGAAAGTGTTAATATAATTTATTATGTATAATAGTGGTGGCGAGATATCCTTCAGAAAAAAGTTAATGTATTAAAAAATTATATATATTAGAATATTACCATCCTTCGTTTTATTTTTTTTTTTAAATTTTATTGAATAAATTACCAAATTTAAAATGTTTTTACTTAATAGTTAATATATACATAGTATAATGTCCACATAAAACATCCATTCAGAAAATATTTAAAATACATTTCTAATATTTTTAAGATTTAAAACAAATAATAAATATACAGGGAAACATAATATTATACTAGTACACGGCATATTGACATACAAGTAAATTACATATTAAATTAAAATTAAGTTATGTTAAAATATACTGTTTACAACATAAAGTACATTAATTTTGTTTTTTTTTTCTAAAATGAAAAAATACACTAAATCTGACTATTATAGCATATAATATAAAACACAGCTGATGGATAGTGATGGGGATATCTATGTGTTGATTGGTGTGCTAAATGCATGACAGCACTGATGCAAATTGAGAACGGTAAATTATTGACATATTTTATTTATACCGTTTTATATTGAATCGTATTGTACCGTCTTCATATGCAAACGCTAGGAAACGAATAGAACTATATAGGTATATGTAAATGGTTTTCAAAGTCACTGCAGGTTTCGAGATTTTTTAAAAGATTATACGATTTACTGTGTGGTGTGCAAAAATAGCTAGTTGTTCATACAATTAAATAAACATGGTGATAAACGCATTCTACAAGTAATACGCAACGTTTGACATTTCGGTGTTATAATGTTTAAGTGGTTCAAACAAATTCGATTACTCATTAATTATAAATAAAGTTGTTAACCGTTAAACGAACACTCAATCGATAAATAACGCGGTGTGGTAATATAGCAAAAAATCATATTATTCACGATTTGTGTGGGAAAATATATTTGTTTTGTATACCTAAATATTAATCAAAAAATTCAAAATAAACCTTGACATAATACTCCTTTCGACCGGAATACCAGCGGACGACGCGCTACCTAATAATCACTCAAGAGCCGGCCGGTATCGCTCAGTGAAAAGTGAAATATGTTTCATAGAATATTATTATTATTATTATTATTCAGTGCGCAAATATTATAAAATAGTATGTTTTGAAAATCTGTGTCCATACTCCACACTCGCCACAATGAAGAAAAATTAAATATAGCGAACGTTCTCATGGTTCGTGAATCACGAGCCTCTGATAAAAATATGTCCTACGTGTTTTTATTCTTTTAGGTTGTATGTATCGCGTGGCGTACCGAGAAGTCAGCGTATATTGTAAATGGACTAAAAAATGAAAACAATATAACTGACCGAGTGCAATAAAAATTATACGTTTAATCTCATTGTTCCGAGCGTTTATATAATAATTATGAGTAGTCATCAATAATGGCCTGTGTTTATATCACGTACCCAAATAATTCACACGAATACCGTTTAAGGTGTTCGGTTTTTGCTATACACAGCGCCAGCCCGCGTACACGCGTGTTTATCGAGTTGTAATAGAGCACTGCAATGTATGTCATACAATATTATAATATTCCCACGAACGGAGAATCGTATTTACGTTTAATTAACGTCAAAATTATATACTCAAAAAGCGCAAATATGGGTTGACCTATAATAAGACGTGTGAAAAACATTTTGTTATTATTTTTACCTATACGGCAAAATCACGGTTTATGGTAAATGTTGATTTTCCAATCCATTATAGTATTATTTAACATATTAGGTATCATTACAGTCGTGTTGTGAGAAAAAGAGCATAAAATTCAAAATACAAACAAAAAATAGTAAAAAAAAAAGTTTAACATAGCTCTAGATTGTCATTTACTATTAATGTCTTAAATATTGAATTGTGATTTTGTGAGTTTTACATATTGAATATAATATAATAATTTTATTTTGTAGTTATAGTACATATATAAGTTATTTAAGCCTACCATATAAGCAAACTTTACCAGATGGTGGAATTAACGATCGCTTAGTTGGAAAATGTTGACCAAGTCGCGCGGTTGGGCCCTTTGCCTAAATTATTTTTCTGGGCCATACCAGACTATACCTATAAATTACAAAGAAAAGGTTTTGTAAAATGTTGGTACATCAAAACTCCCGGATAAGTTTTACACGAGGCTCTCCGTTTATGGGTTTTCAAATTATATCATTTCAATCTTAAATTCACTACTGTGTATTATAACGCGTAGGTAGACAATATAATGTCCATCGTATTTCTAAATTACAACTTACGATATCGCATCACAAGGTCGTGTTTATTGGTTTTATTTTTTTAGACTTCACAATTTAAAATGTATTGAGAAGTAGGCAAATCATATTATACACAATAGATAAGGTATGTTTTTTATGCTCAGTGAATTTAAATTCCAAAAATTATCACACGAGATAAACGTTAGGAAAAATGTTAATATTTTGTGAATAATCCGTGTTCGTATGTATATCGGGATAAGTGAAGTGTTTTCAATATTTTCGGATTAATGACATTTTTAGTTTTAATCAATATACAAAAATTGTATACAAATTTGATTATAATATTTATTTACAAATAAGTGGTTTTATACTTTATAGTATATCATTATCACTGACATGAAAATAATAAATATGTAAAACATTGAACACCTATTATACATTATTCAATTTCATTTACCCGAAAATCTTGAATAAATAATTTTCATTAAATTTATCTTTGAAATATTAAGCCGACCAATTTGTAATAACTAATAAGCAATGATATTGAATTCCTTGGGGACATCTGTAAATACTCGTTTGTCGATGTACCATATCATTATTAAGTCTTGACGTTGTGAATATTAAAATAACATTACCTAAACGGTTAAATATTTATTTAATTTATTTCTTTTAAGTACTAAATAGTTGTAAAATATTATTTTTTTATTATTCTTAATAGAGAATTTGCAGCATCTGCAACAACTGACGTTATTAGCTAAAATAAAGATACAGTTTAATAAACAACTGATGTTATATTGTTGGAAAATATTAGATAACGATACAACAAAATATATTTTTTTAAACTATTTTCATAAAGAATGTAGAAACTACGTATTATCTTAATATAATATACCATGTTTAACTTTAAAATTATAGAGCCTAAGTAATTCATAAACCAACATTAAATTGTAGAAAGTGATAGCTAATTGTTATGCATTGTATAGCTTTAGAGCTGTGCTATTCCATTAAGTACTTCAAATTTAATTTTCTTATTCACATTCTTTGATTACATTATATGTATACCAGCTGTATCACCCGACTTCGCCCGGGAAAAAATGAGCATACCTAAAATCCGGTGCTACATATTATAACGATGAATCTGGATAATAGATAAGTCATGAAGACAATACATTTTAACTAATCGTTACAGTAATGTAAAAGTTAAAACTAATTTTTTTCGATAATGCAATTTATTTATAGAATTAATTTAGTCGTGGTAAAGAAATATATTGTGATCGATGATTTCCACAAAATACTTTCATAGTTTCATGTATTCAATATTAAAATTATGTATGCAAAAGAATGTATATTAATATGTAGTTTATAATTTCGGCTAGTCTTTATTTATATTATATAATAGATAGGGGCAGACTGGGAATAAAAATTGGCCCCGGAGAAATATAGGAAATTCGACCCAATTTTGGGCCAATAATAAAATATTTAAAATTCAAGCAGTCTAAATTTAAATATAGTACATATTATCCTCTTACTCCCCCTCAAACAAAATCATAAAAAATTAGGTGATGTGATGATATCACTCAGGAAATAATTTGGAACAACTCTGTGAAAAAAAATCGAAAAAAAGTTCAATATTGTCGTCAGAAAATTAATACATAAAACAGGTGTGTTCTTTTATATATATTGTAGGTACCTAAGGATTATATTTTATTTTCTGCTTATTCATCTTTTTTAATCACAATTATATCGTAATTAATAGTTTATATTTAATTTCGTAGGTTTTAAATTTACATTAAAATTAAGGGGTAATACTATTATAGTGCCCTTAAAAAAAAACGAATAGTTATTATCTTCAAAATATTAAACTGAATACCTTTCCATGCATATCTACTATAAACTCTATATTATAAGCTGGATGTTTAAATAAACTCTTATTAATTTGATTTGTTTCCAATGAATGATTTTCTTATCATGCTATATTCATGTTATTTTAATTATTGTAAGCTTTAACATCTGCTTATTGTAATCATTTTTGTACAAATTATAAGTTGTCTCAAAATAAAAAAAAACTTTGTATATTCAAAATGCATTATTATAACTTGTCTTATTAATTAAAATCATTGCTTGATATATTATTGTTCGACACTAGTATATACAATGTCTAGCGATATCATTTTATAGTGTATATAAGTGTTATATATTTTCACCAGTTAACTGTTGAGTATAATGTCATAGTTAAAACGAAAAATTTGAATTTACAAGCTATATTTCCTCTTAAAGAGGACTAAAATAAGTAAATACCTATATAGGTACCTACGTATTTCGACGACCTATTTCACTATTTCGGTTTTAGTGCCCTTGCCTACCAACAATAACTACTATTTACCAAACATAATCATAATTCATAACGACTAAGAATTGTTTTTTTTATTATTTATATATACGCCTTAACTGCTAAGGTTATTGGCGTTTCTGAGATACATTACAATTTAAAGATTTATACAAAAAATATTAAGTACGATACACGAAAGCCTTAAGTTATTTTGGTTGCATGTGATATATCTAAGTGTGTCTGTGTGTATGTCATATCTTCTGAATCTAGTTAGGAAGGCTTTTAAACTAAGAATTTTTATTTGTGGGAACAGTGACAGAAAATAATAATTAATAATCGTGTAGCGGGAGTCAATTTTAAATATTACAAAATTATTTGAATTTAGTTCGTCAATAAATATATAGTTTATAAGTCGGTACTCTATCACTTTCCTATATAAAAATAAATATTGAATATACAAATCGTATTTAATATACGATCGAATATTATGAATCGTGGGACGCGGATAAATAATTTACATAGAATAGAGTTTGAAATACAAGTAGGTTGTTAAAATTACTTAAATGATATGCTAACAATTCTACCAAATTGTATTATTTAAATATATTATACAATATACATATATTAAAATTAAATTGTTTAATATATTTAATTTGTTTTTCTAATAATATAAACAATTATAAATCCTGTACCCAATATCAAGCTATTTATTTTGCGATCAGAATAAATTTGTATTACTAATATGTTGAGGGTTTCATATACATGATTTTTTATAAAATTATCATTATTTTTCCAATGTACATTTCTGATCAAGATTATGTATGTTTTTAATTTTCTAAAGTACCTACCTATGTAGTAAAAACTTATTAATATAACCAATTTTAAATGGATCAAGTTATTATTTTTACATTATTTTACATTTTGACCGTTTATTTGATCAAACCTTTCATTATCTGGGCTTAAAAAGAGTATTTATCATATACTGATATACCACAATATATCTTCTGAATAAATAATTTTATATCTGAATGTATAATGATGCCATGAACTTATCACAGTAGGTATGGTGTTTTATAGTAGATGTAAGTAAGTTTGCACCAACTACTGCAAAGTGTCCTTGGATTGCCCAAACATGGCAGGGACACCTTAAATGGAAAAATACTCGATAAAATTACTCTCCGTATTGACTACAACACTGGTTTATATTAAGGTATATATAAACATACAATTTTAAACAGTTCAAAATAGCGGTGAATTTGATTTTTTTTCCTGGTAGGTTTTTTTTGAATACTTGCATCGTTAAGTACAATGTTCACAATAATCAATTAAAATGTCAATGTTCCTTAAGAAATTATTTAATACATTTTATACCTAACATGCAGTAACCACTATGATTTTTGAAACCTCTCGAATACCATTCATATTATAAAACGTGTCAACTAATTAAATTTATATACTATATTATATTAGTGTCTAGTATGTACACGTCGACGATAAAATATTTTAATATAGTTTTTAAATATTTTAATATAATGTCAAATTATTTTTAAGGCCAAAATATTAAATTAACTAGGTATATGAAGTAGGTATAGTTCAAACACTTGACTTATGAAATCTTTATATAATAAACATAACATTCATAATTATTAATTACAATTTTTTTTCTCTCTTTTTGCGTACCTATTTGCAAATGTATAAATGTTAACTATGCAGTAATTTAAATACTCAACTATTGTTGATATAGGCACAAAGTAAAAGATTGTAAATTTATATACTTTAGTTTAGTTGATTTATTCAGGAAAACTTATTAAGAATAATAAAGAATATCAAAAGTCTCAAATAACATTTTGATTTTGTGTTAACGAATTTATAATGTATATTAAATTAATTATACAATATACAATATAAAGTATAAACAGTATCCACATACATACAGTTATATAATTTATATAATAAATATTTTTTAAGTAGCATTTTTATTTTTCATAAAACTCATTGACAATGTATCAATGTATCGTTTTTAGATTTATTACCTATAAGTACCTAACTTTGATAAATTTATTATAATGATAAATAACTATTTCTTAATCAATAAATATTATTTTAAAGGTTAAAAGATTAGTAGGAATAGATAAAAGCATTTAAATACATCTATGTAACTATATGTAAGTGAAAACAATAAATAAATATAACAAACCGGTTTTTTTATTGAATATAAATTAAGTAAATAAGTGATGTACATCTTAAATGTAAGTATTATTTTACTTAAATAATAAGTTGATTGACCTACCTTGGATAAAATAATATTTTGTTATGATTGTAACCTTGTAAGTAAATTTTGGTGTTCTAAATCTAAAGAAACTATAGGTGTCTACTGTTAAGTATACATTATGTTTTATAGAGTACAGTGGTGAACATTTAAATTTCAAA
The DNA here is from genome assembly GCF_005508785.2 of Acyrthosiphon pisum. NCBI lineage: Eukaryota > Metazoa > Arthropoda > Insecta > Hemiptera > Aphididae > Acyrthosiphon > Acyrthosiphon pisum. The sequence goes on from NC_042496.1 coordinate 40,136,446, forward strand.
CAAACCAATTTACATCAAATAATTAAATAAGCAGTCTAAATCACGCTTTACAATACAAAAATAAATAAATAACCATTGATGGTTTCATGTTTTGAGCTATTTCTATACTAACATAATAAGTTTAGACTTGTGCCTATTGGAAATAATATTTACTTAACGGCTACACTTAAAAAAATTATAAAATAAATAGGTGAAAATATTTATTATTCGACGACCGTCTTTCAGTATACATACATATAGTATCTATGTAATATAAAACGATTGACGTCGTAGTATTTTCTACTCTTGCAGTTAGCGTGAAGTATAGCCAGTTGATCGGCAAAGCATTTATATATACTTTATCAGATTCGACAGATTCTATATACATAGTCCTTCGGAGTATTTACACGAGGTAATAAATTTACTTGTCTTTTTACAACGAATAATCCAATAGCATTTTGGTCCCTATCATAGACACGATTCCATTGAGTAGGCAATATAATTTAATATCAATGACTATCCATCAATGTTTCTTTGACACAAAATAGATAATAAAAGTAAGCGAATCGCGTAATTTATGATATCCGCTTGATCAATTAGTTTTACTCGCATACAAGTACCAAGTACCTACATAATATTATATATTATAATATGGTAGGTATGTACTAAACATTTGTGTAAAATTTTATTGAAGAGGCAAAAAATGAAAATATTTTAACAATGCAATCGTAAAATATGCATAATATGCAATGATAACGACTTTATTCACATTCCTGATGAATTTTTCACATTTTTATTACTCTATTTTATTTTCTAATTTAGTCATTTTTCCTAAAACATTGTATTTTGTATACCTTCAAATCTAAATCTACGTTCATGCATCTACAGTTATGCCACCGGAAAATAAATATCACATTCGTTAAAGCTGTACTATACTACTATCCTATATTAGCTATAATATTATTATTTGTTTTATTAATCGAAAATCTATATATTATTGACGGCGTAGTGGTGTACTACACAATAACTAATAACATAGATTTCTATACTAAAGATGGTATAGTATAGAAATCAGTGCATATTAATTATTAGATGCAAATTTCAAACAATGCCGTTCTAAATGGTTTAGTATACTAATATATGTACTAACACACTATGTCAGCCCATAAATTTAAAAAAGAATTTGTGTACCTAAATATAGGGATAATCTATTTTAGATTAATTCCCAATTCTGTCATAATATTTATTAAAATAAGGATTTAATTATTTAATTTTAAGTAGTCATCTCAGAAACGACAAATAGACCAAGAAATGAATTGTGTCCAATGGGGCATATTATATATTCTGATATCGGTCAGTATATTAGAGATATAATTAGGTACCTAGTATAACATTTTAACTCAGTTATTCGTAATAAAATAATAGCAGACACACTATACACATTACACACACTAAATATTTACGCAGTAAAAATTTTTAAAAATCAGATTTAAAAAAAAAATTAGAAAACAAGTTACTGAAATGGTGTGGAGGGGCTGCTTTTACACGTATTTACTGTATAAAATATATTCTTTGAGATAAAAAAAAAAAAAAACTGAAAAATAATAATATGTATATATTGACATCTCGTCGTGATGCGAATATAATATTATACCTAATATACGATAGTAATTTAATTCGAAATGCGCGAGTCACCCTTGCGTCGTTTTATAACTTGATAGATATACGCTAGCTCGTATATATAAATATATAATACTATATTAAATCGTATATGCGGTTTCCTCGGGGCGCTTTTAGGAATAATATTAATCATATGTGCGCGCGTGCATGGCGTTCCAGCATCCGAAGACGAAATAAAATAATAATAATAATGATAATAATAATATAGATCTACGACACGAGTAAGTACCTATACGCTACATATATAGTTAGGTATACACCAACACCACATTGTATAGTAGCATAGTAGGTAGTAGTAAAAAACTCGCACGCGGGCCACTTTGTTCCTCTCGCGCGTTCCTTCCATCATCATTTTCATCATTATAATCATCATCGTCATCATCATCATCATCACAGTCGCCGCCGTATAAATTATTGTGCTGCGGTAACGAGCGCGTGCGGCCGTTAAATTAATTATCACAAACACGAGACGACGCGGCGTTATTTCTTTTTACACACATCGCGTATTGTATGTATATAGGTGTAGGTAGGCAGGTCTATTGTGCGTATACTGCAACGTACAACTTGTTGATGAGACGGCGAAGGCTCTATAGGTATACATTTGTAATGAAGATTATGGGCGCACGTGTTATTACGAATGGATATTATACTTTTTCCCATCCACTTAGATATTATAATGTGTCAATAATAATATGTAAATTATGTAAAGTAATTATTTCTCTTTGTTCGTATAATATTGCATTATAATTTAAAATATGTCGTGGCGAAACGAGTGTTGAACAATATCTTTAAAGGCTAACATATTATATTGACGAGTGCTACAATAGTTCTCTCCGCGATATAGTTTATCACTATAAACGCAAATAAAATACAGATAATAGTGCTTCCGTAAACGCTTCACTCGGTAGTGATTTTCGAACGTGGTGAATTATTATAAAATTTGGTAATTTAAAAATATACCCCAACGCACAATACTCTAGCACAAAATATCTGATATACCAGACTACCTGTTGCAGTAGCGCAGTGCGCCCGTCTCTTGTATATCGGCTGTATTTTTTTTTACAATATGGTTTTTCATTACGCATAATAATATTTTGTCTGAAAATAATAATAATAATAATAATAATTGAGCGGTGGCTGCGGCGGCGGCGGCGACGACGACCGTGAAGGCATCCTCCAATCGGCTACTCCGGTCACGCCTCCCTACTCCCCTTTCGCGACGGCGGCGTCGGCGGATAGGTACTTAACCTGGCGGGGCCCCTCTATATCATAATATTATATAATAATGATCTATTAAAATTTAAATCCGTCGAAATATCATACGCGCGAGAGTGTATTACACTCGTACGTGTTGGAAAAGTGTATGATCGTCGCGCGACCCAGAAAGTCACTATCGTCGTATCGTCATCGTCATAATCATAAGTATTATACAAAACGATACCGACGCGGTCCCACATTATCAGTCGTGGTGTTTCGTATACTTAAAATTGAATTATATAGATTCAGTCTCAAATACGGGAGGAAAAACTTGTGTACATAATAATTTATGTATAAATGTAAGCCATGTAAGTGTACTTAAGTATATTTTAGTATATATTATGATAAACGCTTGTGTGGGTGTATATTTGTTGTACGCGCAATAACTACAATCGGTATAATATACTAAAGTATCAAATATATACACTTAAGTCACGTGATAATAGTTTAACAGATGACACACTTATATATATACATACATAAATACATATATAATCACAAATCTACGAAGCAGAAAAAATAGTGTATTCTTTGAATTTTACCAAAAAAGTCATGTGTATGAACGATATCGATGTACGCTATTATAGATAATATCTCCAACAAGAACCAAATTATGTAGCTATAATATGCAGCGCATGAAACAATTAACCTCTAGTTTTCTGAAAGTATTACTGCAGTATAACGCTTTATTTTGTGCTACTATATTTGTCCCACTATCATAATATTATGCTGGAATATGACAGTTTTTTTACTTATTAGTATACCTATATGTACTATACCTATGCCTATTAAGTATATATATCGGCCCACGCTACTTTAAAATTACCAATTTGACTATAATTTTTTTTTCCAACCAGCTAAGATACCCCAAATATATAATATGTAAAAGCACAGGGCCCGGGATCTGCAGCCCTGCACCCAATAAACAGTCCAGCATACTTCGTATATATTATAATGATAGTAACCTGCAGTAGTGCAGTACTTATATGTGAGCACCTGTGTCTCGAGTGAAAACTATATGGTCGCCCGTGGATTGCAGTCGCTCCACTTGCTATGCAACACTTTGCGATGGTTTTGTTTTATAACTCTAATCCATATTGATTGTAAAAAACAACATATATAACCATCTCATATTTATCATAATATTATAGGTATAGTTTGTTTCAAATTGAGTTACAACTTACAATATAATGAATGTTGAATATATATACCTACAGTCATACAGACAATACGACAGATACCTACCTATAGGCTATATGTACATATATTATATATTACTCGCAGAACTCTATATAACATATTAGGTGGTGCCTATTTTCCAGATTTTGAATCCCTAACAATAATCTAAAACCTAATAGAAGAGCCCAAAAACTTATGCTAGATGCTATAGAAGAAGGTTACATAAAATAATTAAGACTTTAAGAGTACAAAATAATATGGCTTGATTACTTAACGTTTTGATATTTTGAGGTAAGTGTGCCGAGAAACATAGATCGCTTAAACATCATACAACAATTTAATAATATGTAATACAATTTTTGTCGTTATTGATTATTAAAAATTAAAAATGGTTTACAGCTTAAAACGCTTTTCGATTGCAATTCATTTTATTTGAAATTATAGTTATGTAGTACGTAATAATAAGTTATATATGTATGCCTTTACGGCTTTACTATAGCATTGTATATTTCAATATTTGTACATACCTACAATGCACCACTTCCCTACACATTATAATATATCTGTGTGATTGTGTTTTTATTTCAACGAAACGTCAAAATTTATTGTCACATGACACACGCGACACAAGCGGGGACGATCTTACGCGATTTCTAATCGCTTTCGGATTAAATCACCTTAAAAACTACTTACCTTAAATGTACACAACAAGTTTCATTAATGAACGAAATCGTTTGCTCCACTATATAGCTGGTAGGTACCCATTCGTGGTGCTAAATTTGGAAAATTAAATCGGTTGAATTCTTCAGAGGTTAACTTTAAAAAATCTTATTAATGTATATTCCTTACTTCTTATGTACGTGGAATGATTTGTGATTACGATGCTCCTTTTTATTTTTATTGTTATTATTATTATTATTTTTTTTAATAAATGGTTCGTTTTATCTGTCCATCTTGTTTGTCCAGTTGTTTGATGGTTGTCACTATAAAAAACAATGTTCTGAGTTCTTTATGATAAATTTTAATAGTAAATAATGATAAGTAGGTTATTTTTAATAAACATCATTCACATAGCGTTGAAGCTGTACCTGCATATTTACTCGTATGTTATATATTATAGTCTTCATTTTTACTGCGTTGAAGAACAATGTTTATAAATAACATTATAACTTTATCTGTGTATATTATACTTCTAATAAGATATTTTATTTGAAGTTCTTATACATTGGTATACAAATTATTAAAATAAACGAATATGTTTTAAAAATAATTTTAATTAGCAAGCTTCAAAATAATTTTGTAGTGCAAAGTGTTACAGTAGGTATGAGTTATAAGTATAATATTTTTAAACAATTATTTGATTTATAAAACTAAAAATTCAACACATCTCAAAAGGCAAAATATTTTAGGAAAAGTGGCACTAAAAATTGTTTATTCTTAATTTAAATGAAACAGCGTTATATTAAAATATAATTTATTCGGTACAATAATAATTTTATTTTTGTGTTAAAGAATTTGTTGTTTAGACCAAAACACAATACTTTTGACCTTAGCCCAAAATGTGATGTGCCAGTTTGAATAATTTTAGTATAGGTGTCATAGCAAAGCCGTGTATAGTTATGTAAGGTGATATAGCACCGAGTAATTAAGTTTTATAAAATTCGTTGCTTTATTGAAACATTTTAACATTAACGGTATTTGATGATTTAAAAACTTACTCGAATTAAACAATTGTAGAGAGTTTTGATTTTTTAAATTTGTACCTTTATATATGCATAACTTAAAAATTGCTTGTATAATATGGTACATATATATAGGTATAAAGTTTAACATTACGATAATCTCGATTATAATAATTAAAAGTCAATGAGTGGTTATCGAACGTTCACGAATCATTAAAAGTTAAGACAATAATTCTAACAATCGGCAGGTATTATATAAAATATATAATTTGCATGGTAAGTGTGTGTAATGATGGGGTAAGTAATTATATTATAATATATTGAGATCGAAGCGCGAAGGTATAATTATAATATAATCGTCGTGTGAAATTTCCGATAATAGTTGAAGAATTTTATATACACGCGCGAGAGAAGTAAACGACAATAATTGTTATTCCTTTCAATTATATTATATATTTTATAGGTACCTATCGTCACCGGTGATCTGCAAATGCGATTGTTCTTTCTTGCCCCGCGTGTCTCGTCGTCGTTTCTACCGTCGACAGTTAGGTAAAACAAATTGCTCGGATACCTATAAATTATATTGTAATATATAGGAACAAAAATATTGTACTATTTTGTATTGATAAAACGCTGCTGTATATTTACTAAAATAAGCACGCAAGAGTCAAGTCTTATTTAGACCGGTGAGGTCGAATTATACTTCCTCAGCCCCCGCCCACCATTCATACAGGTCGCACCCTGCTGCAACCCATTCCGTCGATGACGCCAAAACAGTGTTCGCGGCTTTCGTCCATTTGGCTCACATAAGTAGGTACATGATATTACACACATCAGCGGCACATTGATGACAATGATAATTTATAATACCACGTCGAGTTCAACCACGTGAGTATACTTAGGTATACGATATACAGCCTCATATATTATATAATGTCTGTTTGATTGTGTGTGGAATGGTACGAGTGTTTCATTAGTGTGCGGGCGAGCTCGAGAGAGAGAAATTAAATGGAGAAAAAAAAATAATAATAAACTCAGTCCGGCAGCGCGTAATTACCTTTAACGCGGCGGCGGCGGCGGCAATAATCCTGAAAATCACCGAGCGCGCGCGCGGGCTCGCGCTCGAGAGCATTCCATATGAATATCTCTCATTACCGACGGGCTTTGAAGACGACAGCGCGAAACGCGTGTTTATACTTAAATACTTGCGAGCATCGTAAATTTTCAATGCCATTGTCGTCTTTTAAGTCGAGCTCGCGACGTATATTATATACCCACGTATATACATATCACATTTGTATATAGGTATATATATATTTATAGAAAACAGCTACTACGGTAGCGGTCACGGCGGCAGCGTCGGGTATATATTGATTATTATATTCTACCTGCGGTGGTACATATCATTATTATTATATCGTGTGCTGCAAAGCTATTTTGTAACGCGCGCAATTAATTAGAAAGTATATATAATATGCGGAGAATCTGCCACCGCGGAGACTTCTGCAGCAGCAGTCTCAAGTACCGGATAATCGTCGGAAATTACGCAATTACCTACATATATGTGTAGCATATAAATATAATAAATACGTGTGTATGTGTGCGTGTAGGTACCTACGTGTGTGTGTTTCGATCACTCGATTCATAATATAATAATAATATGAAAACTACGATCGCGGTGACCTGCTTCTCCGTCGTAACAATATTGACTGACGAACGGCGCGGGGCTGCAGAGGCATACGTCGCCGACGGACCGCGTCGTCGCGCGCTTATAATATATCGGCTGCAGATGTGATAGCCGATCGTCCGTCTCCAGTTTTATATAATAATAATAAATTATATTAATATATTATACAGCTGTGTTGTGTAGGTACAGAGAGATAGTAGTAATATAACGTTCGACGTCGTGACGGTAAGACCTGTAGCTGCTGCAGCCGCGGTGCTATCGATTAATTATATCGTCGCGTAATTTACTGTTATTGCGACCGATGCAATAATACATGTAAATGTGTGTGTGTGTGTGTGTGTTTATATGAGATTGTGTTATTTTCCTGCGCGGTGAGATTTCCATCGATTTCCATCTATATATGCGCGTTTTTGGGATTAATATTTTGTTTCTCTTACAGGCACGTTGCACGTGATTATAATAATATTATGAAGGTTGTACGGTTGTAGGCGTTGCGCCGCGATCTGACTCGTTTGAATTTTTAAACCCCTTCCCGCAGCATCAATTGTACTGCAGCTTTCGACTGGGAAAAAAAGTGTATTGAACGCGTAAAATGGCATTCTGAGATATTCTCTCATAAACGGATCAAATTTTATATAAAATTAATAACACAACCGTATTGCATACGTCATGTATTATTCCGATTAAATCTGTCGTGACAACTTCAGCGAAAACACGCCTACGAGTGCACGTAATATAGTACCTATATTATATATTTTTCCGATACGGCCGACAGCTACACAGCGCGGTCTGATGACTGATTAAAATTCTACCCGAGTCTTGGAGGACTTCGTGTTAATTAACTTACAAATAACTATTAACAATTGAAATACATATATATACACACACACACACGCACACGGGATTACGAAGTAATCCGCAAAGGTTCGACGAGGAATGTGGATGTTGAAAATGTGAAATCTGTTATGTATGTGCGTTTGAACTTCTACACACATGAGCCTATATACTCACGCACAAACATATATATATACAGGTGTGTGTGAGTTTATTGTATATATGTACCTATGTATCATATACCTACGCGTGCGCGCGTGAATAATAAATATATATACGGTCGGCCTCATCGCGCGTAACTATATATATATATAATAATAACATTATTGTCGACCTTGGTTACAATGCCAATGTGTGTATTTTATATATTATTTTCGACATGCGAATATCATAACGTAATAATATATAATATTATGTACACCGCGCACCGTTCTTTCTTGGTGTATTCGGTATTTTACGTGCGTACGCAGCAGTGAAATTCTATTATAATATACACGCGCGCGGAACAATATTAGAATATATGAGATGAAATTTTGTTTTAAATTTCTCCTAGTTTACTGGCTCCTATATATGTAGGCATATCGCCGCAGCGCGGGTGCATAGGGCTTTTTATTTTTCTACGAGACGCGACTTCGAGCAGTCCGAAAGCCGAAACATCGTGACGCTCTGACTCGCGACTCGCGTAATATATAATATAACATAATAGCGAGTACATAATACAAATATACAGTTTTTCGTCCATTTCAACTGTATAACTGTTATTGAAACTCAAATGAAAGTTTTGAACACGCGTTGTTTTACATGATTAATGCGGAACAGATGGGATAAGACGCCGCTCATTCGTCTATACCATAAATGGGCACAGATATCAACGTTAATAATACGGTTAATTTATTTAAAGGAAACTAAGCCGGTAACACTATTACGACTCGTATAATTAAAAACGTGTATATTATTATAGGCATTTGAAACTTTTCGTGTTTAGTAGGTAGTTAGTACCCATGTGCATGTGTAACATATTATTTATTTATATGCGACTAACGTCCTTATGAGTAATATTGTACACGAATCGCCGAAGTTTTGCAGCAGGATGTCGCATCGTTTCCCCGGACCCTGGAATGATACAAACGAAAAAGCTAATAGTAATGTTCTCATATCGTTAAAAAAAAATCTTATACATATTTTATCATATAGTAGTGCAGAACACGGCGGACGCGCGCTTTTAAATCGCAATCAAAGGCTGACGACTTCGAACCCGAGGTCAAGGTTCGGAGGTTGTTCTACTCCGCAATCATTCATTTTAATGGCGGTTGTCGGTTTGGGGCATTCCGGTTTTGCACTCTACTTTATAATACATATTATTATTATTATACCGACCATATGGTTTTAATTGTTTACATGTGCAACGTACCGATTTTGAGTTTAATACGTAGTTACCTACCTATATACTATTATTATGTTTAGTTATGCGCATGTGAAATTATTGGTGATATACTGGTGGAAATAGCTGCTATCGTAAGAAATTCCGAAGAACATCAATAACACACGCCTAGTCGGCGATAAATTTGTGTAATTGTGCACACTGTTCGGGAACTTCGTTTAGGCGACCAATTACAATAAAAAATTAGTCGACTCACGACTACAAATGAGTAATGGCCGAGACGACGGTCCTGCGTAAGGGCCGTTATCGTGTGTAGTTTATAGTATATAATATTATTGTGTTTCACGATGTGCTTATTAAACATTTTATTCTTTGAAGTATCATCCAATTCGTCGTCTCGTCGGTACACCTCATATTATATATTTATGTGCAGTGTTTTACGCGCCGACTAGTCTCCATAGAGCATCATAATATAGGTGTATAATATTATTCTTATATACGTCGGGTGGTTTTTCTTCTTACCCGAATGCTGAAGGATAACTACACAGCCTCTCAACGATTCTCGTTGAACTCTGATATTGTATTTTTGTATATTTGTATATAGTTGGTAAAAGCAAAGACTTCATGAAGCCACGCAGGCGACCGTGAGTTTGAATTTTCCAGATTTTTAGTAAGATCTCTGATCATGTGCGATTATCGATCTACATTCAACCTCATACGAATATATACTATACATTATTTATGTTTATATGGTATACATATATAGGTATATTATATATGGGATTATAATATACACCGAATCATCATCATTTATCACATAATAGATATTACTATATAGAAGGTGCAACGATTCCGTAGTTTCATAATTCATAACAAGAAACAATTATCTAGGTACTTATAAACACTTATAGAACCTATATTCAATTACATATAATATACGAATTGTTAGGTATATACCAGCTGATATTCGCGTATAATGTGTTTAATTTTCTGTAATACCTACCTACGGACAAACCTAAAGAGCAAAATGGAAATATAGGTAATATTTTGTTTTTAAGCACAAAGATAATTTCCAAAAACTTATGTAATATCTTAGAAAAGTTTAAAATGTTAATTAATAATAAACGGCGTCTTGTATTATATTATGAACATAGGTTTTTACGAAAGTAAAAATAATTTTCCAAACATAAAATATATACCTATGATATAATATATATTGCACTTCAAATGTTTGTTTTCTAATTATTTATATACGAACAGATGGCATAGAATAATAGACTTGTACCTAACCTATATTTATATACGATGTTTATAATATGTACGATTTCAAAATGAAAATATAAAAACGTTTAATGATCGTGAAACCTTAGAAAATAACCCGTTTTTGTCGTCGTTAGGTGTCTGCTATTAGGTCTATCACCTTTATCGTACGGGTAATCGTCAAAATAAATGTCCTTCCGGCTATATATACCAATATTATTATACATTATACATATTATAATATATACAATTTACCATAGTATACCTATATAATATATAAAACATTTTACCACGGTAACGAATGTTCCTTAGGGAAAGAAAAAATAAGTACATGTATACTTTTCAATCTTCTCTCACGCAGTACCTACCTATATATACTTTTATTCATGTATTATTATAATATATATATTTATATATCGTAGGTACATTCGAAAATCTATTCGCGCATGCACAATGACGACTGGGTGTTTATATGCGCGAGATAAATTACCGCTGTAGACGCGATAGGGTCCGCCTTCTCTGGGTCTATTGATCGAAGACCAGCTATTATAATATATACAAATATTATATTATAATATTATTATCTACGTCATTATGCGGCCGCCCCCGCGGCACGTTTCGCGCTGCAGCAGTTAGGTACCTATATAACAATCGACGAGAAACTGCAGCGGCCGTGTCGGTATAATAATATTATATAGGTGTACGTACAATAGTACATAGTACATAGTACGCACATTCATTACGTATACACACAACGACAATATTGGCCGATCGGTCTCGCTGGTTGGTATATACAGAGTGGTATATACGACGGCGTAGGGTATATATTGTATAGCGAGGTATAGTTCGCGACGCACCGGAGACGGACGAGATCCACATTCCCCGAGTGTCAATCACGACCGTTGAATATATATATATATATATACGCACACATACCTATAATAAATAACGGCCGTCCTGTTGGCAATTTTTTTTCTATTTCTTATTTTTTTATTTTTTTTTTTTGCTTGGCTTTCCTTCTTCTTCGAAACGTTTAATTCGGTTCCTTCCTCCCGCGCCCCGCGCGTTTCCCGTCTGCCGTTCCGTCTGCGGCGACGACGTCCCCCCACGGTTGCCGCTCTCCCATAATCGTCGTATACACACAATAAAAATACAGGATTTGGTCCGGGGATCGATCGATCGATCGGCTTTTTCAACATCATCGGTAATCGTCGATGCGTCGTCGTCGTCGTCGTCCAGGGGCAGCAGACGGTCTTTGTTCTCGATCATTTTATATATATTTTTTTTACTCGCTTTGCTCACTACTATACTCCTCTCCGTCTCGGTCTCGCGCGCGTACGTATTTTATTATGAGCGGTATTTTCAAGTGCAATTCCATTGTATGCGCAATTGGGTTTTATTATCACTTTTTTTTCGTGCCGTGCACAGTGGCCGTCTCTGTCGTCGTCGTCGTCGTCGTCGTCGTCGTTGTCGTCATTAGTCTTCACGTCGAGTGTGGTGGGGGAGGCGCATAATAATAAAAGTAATAAAAAAAAAAAAGAAAGACAAGTATAACAAAACAACAAAAAAAGAGAATCGGAATAAAATAACAATTGTCGGTATCCACGAAATTTGTAAACAATACTCGAACCGCAATTGCAATGAACGTCTGCGCGCGGGACCGATGTTTTTTCACCTGTGCCAACATACCCGGAATACCGCGCGTGTGGCTTCGGCGACCGTCCCGTCATTAATTAAAAGCACGCTTCTACAAAGTATGTGCGCAAAAATGTCTCGTATAGGTACAAGTTTTTAAGCCAACGGTCATTACATTTTATCGCATTGATTCCTATGCGCACCACACGTGGTGCAATAGTTCGGTACATATAACGATACATATTATGTATATATATACTTACACTCATACTCGAGCACATCATCTGTATATCATATTATTATATGTATGCACGGGAAAAGGAGACGGAGAAGGATAGAGAGAAAGAGAGAGAATCGAGAAAAAAATGACGGACATTGGTATGCCTTAAATGGCAATGCTCAAATAACAGTGTTTATACTTTATATAAAGAACGCATACGGTCGGGTTTGACGGCGACGAGGCCTATTTATAATAGTACGTGTACTAACACAGCGATTTCGTTTTTCGAAGTTTGGTACCGACCTGAATTTTGCATTTCCGATATACCATGTTATATGGGATGTGCATATGTGAATAATAAATATATATATATACCTAAATGTGTATTCTACAGTTACGTGAGCCAAATTATTTTTGAGAGCATATTATATACAATATTATACACCATAATATTATATGCGTTTAAACTATTACATTATTATAATTCATATAATATATTATTTTGATATGTACAAACTAGGTACCTTAGAGATTTTGGTTGTTGCTATTTGTACACTCATTAAATCTTGTAGAGCTGTAGGCATATTATACTAACGCACCAACGTGTTTATTGTAAGTTTGTTATGTATTAAAATAGTACTTAAAATTATCATCACTATGTTCTCAACGTACAGTTGCAGTATACCTATATAGGTACTAATAGTTGTGTTCATATATTTATATAATACCTATATAATAATTTACAGTGCTAGAGATGTTAAGACTCGTTTAATTGTAACGTAATTCTCCAATGATGGATTATGTGAAAATTGAAGAGATTTTGACAACAAATCGTTTACATTCACACCCTAAACCACTGGTCGAGCTACCTGGTGAAAAATTACTACCCATTACGACGGACGTCACTATAAATATAATTTAGTTTTTTTCTGTTTAATGTTCATGAAAGGTTATTATGTTCAGAGAGCATAATGCAGCATGATATTAATTTGAATGTAATTATATGTTCATTTTACTCGGAAAACAAAAGACTATTAGTCGTTTTATTAATGTAGGTATGTTCGTCCACAGTCATTATACTGTTAAATAGAACAGGATTTAGACTGGTTAATTTTTTTTTTGTGAGGAGGGGGAACGTTATTAATTATTATTATTATTTATTTTTTTAATACATCACTTACTAAACTGTTCACGTGCCCGCAAAATGATCATAATAAATAAATGACAACATTAAATTACAGTGCTAAGAGGTGTTTGTTCAATAATCGTTTGTACTGAAACTAATTTGAATTTTGCCTTAAATAAAAATAGGTTTGATAAATAGGTTTTTTAGTAGTCCCTAGCTATAAAGTTAAATTGAAAAGGAAATCAACCGCGGGCATTAGAAAATATATACCGAATTCAAATCACACTGAGAGAACTAAAATGGTTAACTTTTGATAGTTGAATACGTAATATATATAATATATTATACTTTTGAAGTAAAGCAATATTTTTATTTAAAATGTTTATAAAAAATATCTCCTTTTTTAATCAGCTATAGATAAACGTATATTTATATTGCAGGTTAGATTAGGTTAAGTGTTACGTATTAAATAAGTTTTGAGATAGTAATGTAATATTTTCATATTCATTGATATCATGATAACATGTTTAACTTATTCATCTTATTGAGTACCTATCTACCTACTTAGGTCTTATAATCTACGTAATTATTAAATATTACAACATCAAAATTCTGTATACGTATGCATAAGATTTAAAAGTCGTGAGGTGAAACTATCGAAAGATCGAATATGATTACACAACATTCCCTTTGACCCTTTACCTATATGGCTATATAGATATTTTCTTTTTTTAATTGTTTTTACATTTATTCATTCGTTAAAATGGGTTTTTCTATTATAAATTATGAGTTAAAAATATTGAACAAAACTTTCAACGTACTTAAACAAAATCTGCGAGTGCCCATTTGCTAAATTTGTAATCTGTAGTTTTGCTGTATGTACAAGTTCAAATGTTCAGAAAGAGTAACGACTTGGAGTAAGACACTTTAAGATATTTATGTTTCTGTACATATTATAATATGATAACGAATCCAACTAAATGTAACAATTTTTATTTCGATAATAATTATTATTTACGATTTGACTGTACGCGTATTTCATGTTTTTAATGAATGTCGATGACAAGCTATACAATTTTATACATATTACATTTAATACTTCGAAAAATCTGGGGACACTGCACTCACTGCCAGTGGTGATTTTACGAAAATGTGAACTGGTTTTTGGTAACACTGACGGTTCGATCCCTTTCCGCGAAAATAATATTGTATTTCATATTTATTGTCACTTGATTTTCGGTATGAATTTTCTGTTTAACACCAACCGATGATATCGACGGAGTAATGGGCTCATTTTTATTATCTGTATTTTAATATATTATTATAGTATAATATAATATCTTCTAAGTTTAAGTATTTGTTTTGTTGTGTAAAAAATCATTAACATTGTAATCAAGGCACCATCGACTGCTTTCGTTTGTTTTTAATCAAACAAATAACAATATATCTGTAAGTGATATCTTAGTATCTTACACATCACCATACTGCATAATAATATAATATTATTAGGTAACTGCCTAATGAAACGTTTGTATAGTTGTATACGCATACATTTTAATATTACCAAAGTACAACTTAACGGACGCCGGAAAGCGGACGACATACTCCAAAGATGGTTAAGACTTGAAACATGCGGTTAAAATCTTCGTTTCTGGTCGAAATGGAGGAGTCTGCAACAATTTTGTAAAGTCCCTCTAACCGTTTCCCGGATACCTATACATCGTTTTCAGAACTATAATATTCAGGTAGGTGTACCCATACCATGGTACTATATTGAATTGGTTTTTCGTTTATGTGAACGCATTTGCTAGCTTTTATTTGTTGTATAAACCTATTATGTCAAGTGACAACAGACATAAATCGTATTAGGTACCTATACCTAACATTGGTTTATCGTCAAAATATTATTGCGATACGGATGTCATCATGACCACGCGTAGGAAGAATAGAAAATAATAATATATAATATGGTAAAAAAAAACAATATTGTAAAAACGTGTTTGATTTGTTTCCAGGAAACCGATGGGATGAGTTCTAGAGCGTCGGACAGCGGCGCAGAGTCTAGCGGATCGGAATCACCGCCCCCCGCAGCAGCCGGTCCAGCCACACGGTCACCGCCGTCGCCACCGACGTCCTCTTCGGCAGCAGCAGCAGCAGCAGCCACCGCGTCTCCCGGTAAGTACCTCTATATACGCGTAGACAACGGGTTCTATTATTATTATTATTGTCATTATTGTTGTTCTCTTCGTCGAATTTTTTCTTTCGTCCTCTCGCTCCATCTCTCTCGATCTCTCGTCTTGCGTCCGTTCCCGCGCACGTTTCGTATCGTTATCGGTTCCGGACCGGATCCTTTTACGGAGGGCCGTCCGCGACGACGCGAAAATAATAACGAAAGAAAAAACGAGACGAAGAAGAATAATATTGTCGTGGAAATAAAAAAAACTAAATCGGCAGCCGTCTCGCGCGCGCCGCAGTTGTTGTATGGTAGTGAGGTGTATTATATAGTATACGACGTACGTTTGTTGAATAAAATGCACTTCACTGCAGCTAGACCGCGTGGCATCTTCCGTTCCCGTTTTGTCGTTTGTCACGTCGTTGCCTTCTATCTCTCTCTATCTCTCTCTCTCTCTCTCTCTCTCTCTCTCTCTCTCTCTCTCTCCCTCTTGGGGGGGAAACTTACATCGCCGCCGCCAACTTCGAGACAGGAAGTGTACCGGAAACGGTCGACGCCGATACCGCTGCGCGTATATAGATACAATATTCTATTCGCGATCACGTGTTCGAGTTTTTTCACACGTTTCTGTAAAGAGAGTTTTTACTCGGCCACCGCAAAAACACGATGAAAAAATTGGCCAAACTTACGGAAAAACAATTGCGGTGACACGCTTATATCATAATACGAAGACATTCAATCAAAGTATTAAAATGAATAATTTTATGTTTAATGTTATGTAATAACATAATATTATTATGTCGCATTCGAGTATTATAATCGCCACATCGCTCAAAAATACATTTTATTCCAATCTTACATTTTAAATTTCAAATTATATCATCGAAGATTCCGGATTAGTTACCAAGTACATTTGTTCATGGCGGTTGTATAATTTTTAAAATCTTTGTTAAAACTGTTTTAAAATTTAAATAACCCTTGTTCAGTCATAAAAACTAAATACCACTATATTGTATATTAGTATATGTATTGTTACTAGTCAACCTTCGTTCTTTTAAATAATCATAACTATACGATAGCTCAAGTTTCAACCTTTTGGTTTATATACGCTCTTGAAACGTGGTCGTATGCTGTTTTTTCGCTATCTGTGATAAATATTTTATCGTCGTTTTAACATGTACAACAGTGTTGATAACCACAAATGTTGTTATTCAACCGATGAAAAATAATTTTGTTTATCGTAATTAATTCTGTATTATTATTATTATTATGATAATATTATTACAATTATATAATATGACGACGGCGATTTCGATAGGCAAACTAAAGGCATGTTAAACGGGCACACGCGGGCAAGTGCAGTAATGCAGCGTGTAATACCTACGTGCGCGTCTGATGAATTTATGTATAGTAGATCTCTTTGGAACGTAAGAACGTGGCCGCCACCTGCTGCTCGTCGATATATTGGTTAAGTCATTATTGTTACGCCACAAATTAGCCTAATCATCGGCACCGCATTGTGTGCGTACGTTGTCGGTTTTGGTAATGTTTGGTTAATCTGTCTTCCGTCTCCTCTCTCTCAATCTCGAACGTACGCGTGTACCCACATCGTGTGCGTCCCGTGCTTTTCGACGTAACTTCTCCTATACTTTTTCTTCTCTCCGACGGTACATTCCACGATGACTGGGCGGTGATTTTCCAATGGATAACGCGTGACAATATAATAATATTATGGGTATATTGTCAACGTGTGCTGTATATACCAGGCGATGGTGGTCGCGGTGATGGTTCTTTTGTGATCATCCTTGAACTTTATACCTTGGCACCTCGAATCCATCTGAATATGCATAAATATTATATTATTTTAATATAGGTAACTAAAGTTTGGGAGAAAATCACGGTTTCATTATTTCTCAAACATTTTTTCATATACTTCAAACACCGACCACATCAAAATAAACTGTCGAGTAGTCCATACTGCAGTTGTATGTGAACTGAAAATTAAACGTCTATTTATACATTCGATTTTTTTTAAATAGTGAACGTCTGTAAACATTTAACAGTGAAATCTGGTATATGTTGACGACGTTTATTTTATTTCTATGAGTATTATACAGAGAACAAACGCTAATTGTCAATTTAGAATAGAAAAATAATACATATAATAATAATAATCAGAAAAAGAATAATTAACTACTATAATTATGACTTGTGTGCATGTATATACTCACTGCAATAATGAATCCATTTAAACGTTTATACCTACATATTATTTCAAAATCTTTTACATTTATTGAAAATATTATTTTTCATAATTTGATATCATTGCAAAACAACAGTTTTGATACAATTTTTATCGTTTTTATTCAAATGTTTACTTTTTTAATGAAATAATAATACACTTTTAATTTCATATTCCTATGAAGAATATTTTTTGCAGTACCTACTTCGTTACATAAAAAAAACGAATTTCAAACAAGAAATTAATTAGATATAACTTCAAATAGGTACTATTTACATTTTAAAATGAAGCAATATTTACCACACTACAGTTATGCAGACTGATACATTTGAGTGTCTGCACTAATGATTTAAAAAATGTTTTTCAATGACATCAAATCAAATGGAAAAAATATTTTCAAAAAATAAAACTATTTGAAATAATTAGTGCAGAATATCAAATAGATCACTCTGTATACTTTTAGTTGCACAATACGCTGCGATAAAGTTATAGAAAAGACAACGACAGTAATACATATCGCAATTTCTATTTTTATTTCGAATTAAATTAGAAACTATTTGTAGCACCTATGTTATTTACATATTTACACTGAAAACGTACACATAATATTAAACAGTCATTCTAATCGTTACATAAATAATGTGGAGATTACACAAGAATACCTAATGTAATCTCTACTATATAGTTTGTGAGGTAAAATTTGAATGACCGTGTAGAACTAAAATGTGATATTATGTATAATTTATTACTATTATTATTATTATTATTTTATCTTTACGTCCATGTGTGAGGTGCGTCCGCCGTGCTCAAAGTAGGTATAATAATATAATATAGGTATGTACCTACTCAATGGCCAACATCAATGTTATGTGGTTATATTGTGTTGCCATCGTCGTCGACAACGACGTCGACGAAGTGTCAAGTACTTCGTGACAAAGAGAATTTAACGTGTCATTTAGGACGTATGTAATTGTTTGGATTTTCACCGGCAGGTACAATTGTCGCCCGTTCTCGCGTGCATGTGTGTTTTTTTTACTTCTAATCGGCCGTCGTATGTACAGTGTACACGTTTAGTGCGTATATGCATATAAATAACAATAATAATAAAAAAAAAATGTGAAAATAAATAGTCCTGATGATATTTTGGGAGGGGACGAATGAGTGTAGAGGAGAGAAATGTTTCTATAAGACGCGTGCCCGCGTAAATATACGTATCCGCATCGTTTACGACAATCATTATTATATAGAATACATTCCCGCCATCGGATATGGAATGCGCTCTATTATTTTCATTCTACGATATTGAACACCACCACCGTGATGATCATGTTATTATTATTATTTATATTTTATTTGTTGGGCACTTTATTATTATGGCATATTAACGTAAATATTACGGTACATTATTGGTACCTACTACCGTATAATACTGTTGTGATTAGTACGCCCGCGCACCTGTAAAGTATATTTTAATATAGTGGCGTACCTAACATTCGAGCTACGGGTTCCTGGCTTACTGCTCCTTTCCTTGGTTGCATCTTTTAACAACTTATACTCTCTGGACTCTGACACAATGAAAAAACGTTAATACTGTTATCTAGTAAATCGTTTAATAAAGTATAAACATTAAAAAATGTATACTATTTATGTAGGTATACCATGATATACATATACCTAGGTCCTGTTATGTGCAGATTAATATATTATATGTATACAAAATTCGTTAACTAAATTAAATTGAAAGCAACACTATATTTTCCTCTTTCCAACAACACAATGTAATAAATCTGTTTTTAAAATAATGTAAACATTAAAATACTTTGTTGTCAATGTCAGACATGTATTTTTCGTGAAATTAAAATTCACTCGGTGTAGAACAAATTTAAGCATTTGAGTTCTATTATCGTCATTCAATATGATTAATCAAAACGGATGGAATATATTTTTTAAATTGAATACATAATTTTAATATTTGATTAGACGTTTTAAAGTCGATAGTTGGTATGATTGTGCTGATATTAATATAAATAATTTAACTTGAGAATTTTGATACTTTACTGTTCAGGTTACGGATCTTGAATTATTCAACTTGTTATAAGAAATCACATGTTTACAAATAGTATTATTCTCATAAAATTATAATATTTATAGCTATAGACACTTATTTGAAATCCTGATTGCTGACCGAAATCGTTGCCGATCTTTTCTATTTAATGCAATTTTTTTTATCCTGGATGGTATATCCCACATGGTTTTAATTTTTTTTAAGAGAAATAATAATTAATGTTGGTATTGAAATTCCATTCAACACCTCTTTATAAATTTCAAATTTGAATACAGATCATACTTCAAAAGTTAATTTTCGAATTTTCCAGTAGCTTTTAGTAACTCAGCTAAATGTGTAGTGATATATCAACAACTTTGGATGAAAATACATTTTTATGTACTTACCTATATTATGATTAATGTTGTTAATCGTTATGATTAAACATAAAATAATAATATAGGTACTTAAACAGTAAAATCTTAAGATTAACGATCAGTGTACGTGTACGCTGGGTGCTAGGTTTGTCATGTTAAATCTATTCAAAGATTTGCACCTGAAACAATCGGAACCGATAAAAACCATTTAGAATCCGAACAACGTAGGTAACGTAATCCATATAATTTTTTTATTAAAACTACATGTGATAAGTCTTTAATAATTATATTTTTGGTTTATTCAATTCCAACGTTCAACAATAAATTAACAATAATAATATATTATATAATTAATTAACTTTTTTCTTCTTTGTTCTCATTATTTTATGTATTTTATAATTTAATTTGTCCTTAAACATTTAATATATTGACCCGGTACATTTTTTATTTCACATTTTTTTTACACATGGAAATATAACATAATGTATACATACCTATATGTTGACCTATTTTGAAGTTCTGTACGATGTTATTTTTAACTGTTCGGCCATTTTTATTTTTTAATAATATTTCTTATAAGTTATAACAAGATACAGCTGGGGCTAAAATGTACCGCCATGTTTGTTCTCGTTAATCACTTGTTCCTAACTCGTTTTTTCAAATAAATATTTTTGTAAACATATATTTTATACAAATATATAAATATATATTCTTATATAAATAAGAACGTTTTAATTTGTTTAAATATTTACTTAGTTTAAAATGAAGTTCTAACATTTTTATATGAAAATATAAAAAGATCAAACGTACAAAATATACTTTCTTAAAACTGCTACTAGCCACTAGGTATCTTTTAATAATAATAATAATAATAATAATATGTGTCCAATTGTACCTATAATAATATTTAAACTGTAAAAATAGGTCATCGATTGAAAGTTTCTAACACAAAATCGTAGGTATATACTTTGCTTCTGGACTAAAATCCAATACGACTTACTAGCTAATAGCTATAAACATACAAAATGTTTAACAAACATAATATTATTTATTATATCACATACACTATAGATTTTAAAAAATGCAGTGTTCCACGAAATATCGCAAGAGTAGAAAACCGTTCCTACAGATACAGTCTGGAATCGATATTGTTTTATATTTACATATATTATTGTCTATAACATGTGATCTTTATCTATTGTTTATTTATTTATTTATTATTTGTTCACACCTAGTGGCTAGTATCATCCTTAACATATCATACAATACTCGTGAAAAAAAGTTTCTAAAAATTATCCGTGCGCGCGCACCGCGTATAAGTTGTTGCGATTGAGTCATTACGAAATACGATTGTGTCGCCGTCGTCGTCGTCGTTATTTTTGTAGGTGTATATAATATATAAAATAAAATACAATATGTATTTTTTAGTGCGGACTGCGGAAGTGGCCCCATAATTGATTTCCTGTCATACTGATGAATGAAGAGTGAATAGATGATTTTGCGAGTTCCTCAAACACATCGCGCATTGACAAGTAGCGTTGCTGTCGACGTTTAATACAACTATAATATTGTTCGTCGTGTGTAGATATATATATATATATAGTACTACCTTTAGTGCATACATACATATACAGAAACGTCGATATATGAATACTGTCGAACGCGGTGGTTAACTTATATTATATTATTTTATATTAATCGCGCAGTAATTCTATTCGGGTTTTTTTTCTGCTGCTGCACACACGCTCGTAACGGTACATTTGTATTGTATTTGGTACTTTGGTTGGTACCTATATATTATTATATATAAGTTCTCCCGTAATCATAATGCAACGGAATTATTTAACAAACAATGGCTCGTCATGAATTTTAAAATATTATATATCGTATTTGTTGTACATTCGAATTATATCGTTAGCAGTATTTACTATATAGTACCTGATTGTACACTGCGAGAAACGGCCGAAGGCGAAAAAAAATCCGATAAATTTAGAAACGAGTTTCAATCATTGGAAAAAAATTCTCTCAGAGTATAGTAGGTACACTGCAAACTTTGATGTTCTACCGCGAAATAATATGTAGAAGGTGTATGTCGTTATAATTTTTCTTCGTCCTACTCACAGAAATCGCGTGCTTTATATTATTATAGTATATCAGTCGTTGGTAGGTATATGATAATACCACTCTTCAGTCTTCGTAGTTAGCTGTGACCAAACCTTATCTGTAGAAAAATTGTTCATTATAATATAATATACAATATATGTAGTATCATTCATCATTATTATTATTATTATTATTATTATACCTACGTAATTGTATGTTACCTCGTGCATTAGCAATCGTTTTATGATGGCAAGCGCACACACTCGCACGGGTCGGCCTAATAAAATATTTAACATACACGTACGACGAATAATATTCTTTAAACGGCGTTTTATTTACATTGCTCGGTCGACCGCAATATGTATTAAATCTCATAAAATATTCAACGGGTTCTCGTTTGTATAGTGTACCTACGTCTATCTATATACTATATAATGATACATATATACAATACCTATATTATAATATGCGCTATTGTTGATGGGTTGTGATTTGAATGATCATAGACGGAATATACATATATTATATAGGTGCATACATTATACCTAGGTAGCTATATATATTATATACCTATATATATATTATATAGCTGTATGTGGCGTCTGAAATGTGTTTTTATTGCCAATTATTACTACAAGCAGATGTGCAACATCATGTATATACTATATTGTATAATGACGACGAAGAGTGTTTTTTTAAACATTTTATCGCAACAGTGCCTATACTATTAGCGCATACATTACATTTATATTTTTTTTCTCACCCAAATAGTCTTTAGGTTCTTCTCATCGGCTCTGTTTACGCGCATGTCGTTTTTATATTTACGTATCGAGCAGTGTAAGAACGGAACTCATGACTCACGCGACGGCAATAAAATGAATCCAAAAACGCTTATAATATTATATAGTCTGTATATGACTGCGGACCATAGCCCTGCACTTGATACGTACATATTATAGACGAACTGCTTAGAGTTTTTATCATGCAAGGGCATACCCAGGAAAAACCCAGGATTTTTTTCACGGGGGGTGGGGGCTAAATCAAATTATTTTCAAATATTAATATAGTATTTATTTTCAAATACGTACAGATATCCGAAAGCTTTAAACGATAATAAAAAAAAGGTGGGCAAGTGGATGTCACTCTGCTGTACAGTAGGTTACAAGTGGGTCACTGTATAATGGATAGTATTAAATTTGAATTCAATGATATAATATCACTGTATAAGAAAAACGATTCTGAGCGGAGACGGTTTGTCAGTCTAGGTATTAGACATACCTATTATAGGTATACTTATCTATAGTATTAAAAAAAAATTGACCTATAATAGGTATTAATAATAAATTCCAAATTAATCATATCACAATATACATCAGGTAACGCGTTATACATCAACAACAAACCGTGGCACCATCATAGATATATAATAGTATACTTTAGAAGTTTCAAGTACCCACAAATAATATTATACAATCATTACAATCACAACAAAATAACTAAAATAGTTATTCCAGGTTTTTTAATGTGTAATTTTGTCCAAATTTGAACTTAAAATTACTATAAAAATAAACTGAGCTTATGTATTTCTTAGAATTTTTGGCAACAGAATTAAATATTTACGTGGAATCTTGTTTTAAATTTTCAATCCTTAGATATAAAAGTTGAATATTTTATAAATTTTTAACTACAAAATAATTATTCAATTTTAAATTTTATAAATGTTGTAAAAAAGTCAACTTCAAATGCTTATAAAAAATAATTGTGCCTACGTATTTTAA
>NC_042496.1:40161132-40191925 GCF_005508785.2 Acyrthosiphon pisum
TCGTGTATAGAAAACGCTAATATAAACATTAAGTGAAATTTTCAAGTATCTACAGAAATTCGTTTTTTAATTACAACAAAATAAGAAAATAGTTACATGATAAATCCAGTGAATATCAATAATTGTTGTAAAAATATGAATTTCAAACGCTCATAAACATTTAATTTGAGTTTCTTATAGATATTTTTTTTTTTGATAAAGGTAGATTATCCTATAAGGAATCTTGTATTACATTTTAAAATCTTAGTTCTAAAAAGAAAAATTTTTACGAATTATTAACTCAAAATATTTTGCTAATTTTCGTGATTTTTACATATTTTGTCAATTTTTGAACTTTAAATGCTAATAAAAAAAACTGTGTCTAAGGATTTTTAATATTTTTCAAATGTCATTGCAACAATATAGTAGGAGCCTTGTATTAAATTTTCAAGTATTTTTACTCAACAAATAAAGTTTTATTGACATTCATAGAAAAAAAACTAATTAAATTGAAAACTGAAATTGTCCGTAAACAGCTCAAAACAAATCAAAATATTTTTAAAAATTTATCATGTATAGAAAATGGAAATATAAACAACCAGTGAAAATTTCATGTATCTACAGTCCTTTGTTTTAAAGTTACACCAAAAACCAAAATCAATTTTCTCGAAAACAGATTTTGCGTAAAAATTCCCGTTTTTCCTTAATTTTTCTTTTGTTTTTCACGGCGCTTTTGAAAACTATATGAAATTTCAAAATTTTACCTCTCGAATGCACCAACTAGATTCACTTTCCCATCAAACAAGATACTGTTGAAGAAAATCTAAGCAGTTTTAGTAGTTTTACTGCCCCAGACCGTGATGACAGACACAAAAATAAAAAAATAAAAAATAAAAAATAAAAAAACACACATCATTGTAAAATCAATACATTCATCGTTCCACTCAGAATCTAAAAAACAGAGGTCTCTCCCGGTTCCCGGAATGGCAGGTATAAATATTATAAATATTATGTTATATTATCTAATGTTTCAATTTCAATAGTTGATAATTTTTTTATATCATAATATTTAAGTCGATAGCTAATAAAGTTATCAAAATGTTAGTGACCAATGGATGGGGGGGGGCTTAGGCCCATTATCCCCCCTCCCTTGGGTGCACCCTTGCTGTCGTGTGGAATGACGAACTGATGAATTAGTGCAAACACAAATTTCGAACGAGTAGATGAGTTATCACTTATTAGTTGCAAGAATTTTAAATTAAAATAAGCAGACATAAGCGTGAATAGTGCTGACGATTTGCCTGATTTTAATGAAATTTCAACCAACGATAAACTATTATCACTAATAATATATAGATTTGGCTTCTTGTCACGTAGATACATGCATTATTATTTATTGCATTATATGCTTCGATAAAGTAGCATCATAGACGTGTAGTATAATATACTAGGATTATAGCTCACTATACTGGTATAGAAAATTCCTATAAATATTATATGTGCTGCTTTGTAAATTAGTAACGTCGTTCGTCCGTATATATTATTATTATCTGATATCGTGTCGGTGAAATATGTACATTGTAGCTCTAGCAGTAGTTGTCGTTCGATGAAATAACTATAATAAAATATGATTAACTGGAAAATTACAAGACAACAAATCCTGCCGAATCTGAATTCAAATATAACTGCAGGTTTATGTGTTTCATTCTTGAGGCAAGGGGTGATCCAAGATTTAGGAAATCAGTACCTAATCTAAATATTTTCCCACAAACTAGCACAGCTCTACCTATACGCACTAGCCTAGGTAACCTGAATATCTAAACTTTCTTTTGGTGTGAGTTTAATGCTTCAAAAGCCACGAATTTTTACTTTTCCTTTAAATTATTATACTAATTGGACGGTGATTATTTCTAACTAGTAACTGGATTTACTGAGGTAGATAGGGAATGGGGAAGAAAAAAAACGTCCTCGTAAGATCAACGGCTTTTATAGTTATATACTTTATAAAATTAATCTGAATTCTCAAACCAACCGAATTTAATGTGACAATAAATGCTTAATATATTATAATATAATATAGTCCTTATAATTTCAAACTATTGTTCATAGAATTTTATGTTTTTTTTCCCATCGTTGCAGGGATTTTCAGATTAACGTCGAGCAACGCGGAGTTGGTGTACTCGAACCTAGCAGCCATGGTCAATTCGTCCGGCGCTTCCGGTCCACAGCAACAGGCGGCTGTACTGTTCCGGTTGGGACAGCTGGGCCGGCAGCTTCAGGCATCCGGACAGCAACCGTTTATACTGCCGATGCCGAACCCGCCAGCGGCGCACCAGACGCCCGCCGATCTCAGCAGCAAGTCGTCGAGGAACAAATCGGAGCTCTGAAATCATCCTTACACAGGCGCCCGGCGTCCATGTAACGTCCATAAAGTACATGAAATATTATAATAATGTATGTAAAATGTATACATATGATGTGCACGCCCGCCGATAGCGTCTTACTTTCATATAATATTTGTATTGTTATTATTATTGTTACAATAATATTATGTTATATGGATGTGGTTTTCAAACACTTTTTCGACGTTGATCCTTTTCGCATATAGGTGTATAACTTTGTATTGTATACTGCATGTAGGTAACGCCACTTTTGAATCTATATTATTGTGCGATATGTATGAACTTTTTTTTTTCGGTTTCCGGTTTGTGTATACAATTATTCATATCATGGGGTTTCAACTATCGTATCTGCACCAAATGTCTGGAACAGTGGAAGAAGAATGGTGCAGATGATCAATAATATAATTTGATATACTCACGTCTCACATAAATACATAATACACATCCCTCCTTGCAGAGGCCATGAAAAATAATTGTCTAAAAGATTGTCCCCGTTGGAAGCATCAATTTTAATTCCAATCATGAAATGCGCGTTTCTAAATCATTTTGACATTTTCTGGTCAGCCATCAGCGTAAACGAACAGTTGTTTTATGTGGACGCGTTACAGCATTTTATATATTACCTAATGGTTAATATATAAAGTATTTTATTAAGAATAATCGTACATGTTTTGTCTTTTAAGTTTAATATCATATCATAAAAAAATTAATTTCTTCGACCAAAAATAGTTTATTAAATATTTTTATTTATGAGACTTAATTTAAAAAAATTTATTTATAATACTGTATTATATATACATACAATATACCAAAATTACAAATACTACTTAAAACATTATTATGCGCAGTCGTATACAGTTTGCAAACTGCGTGTAATTGTGTATGTGTGTTCATTTTAAAGTAGTCGTTTAGAATTAAACGTTCTTTCCAATTGTTTCTTGACCCCCGATATGACGTAATATCTCGGAATAAAACTGACCAATAATTTTTCACGTATATTAATGTTATTCATATAATATTATAAAAAAAAACATTTTTTAAATTTTGCTTTGCTTATTAAAATAAACCATGTGATTTATTTTAATTCATACGAATACATATTATGTATATTTATAACCTTTTTTTTTTATCCATTTTGGTCTTATATCTGCTATTTTCTAATACATACCTTGTTTGGCGATAAGTCATTTTAAAATAATTTTCAATTACATATGTCAAAACGAAATTCTCGTACCTGCTTACACTATAGGTACAGTGAAATATTTATTTAAAAAATTCTTATCCGATGATCAATTTAATGCAAAAAAAATCAAATTATTTTTCTTAAACCTATCATTATTCACCTATAGTAGATATTTAGATATGCGTTGCGCATAAATTAAATAATTTAGTTTACTTAAATCATGAGCAATAATAAACGATTAAACAGTGTGATTGTCTGGGGTTAAATTGGACCAATTTTGCCTTATAAAAAATTCTACGTCATAATATCAAATCCAGTGTCTAACTAAAATTACGTAATTAGATAATGTAACTACGTAGTTATCTATATAATAAAATCTATTTTGATTTGTAACCATCTGGAAAAAAATGTAATATTCCACACTATAATTGACACTTGTAAGTTGTTCCTTTTTATCTACCTCTTCCACCCGCCTTTTTTCGTAAAATTTGTAATTATTATAACTACATATAATTTATTTATTTTACTATGATAATTTTTTGTTCATTTATACAAAATATTAACTGACCAACGATATATATAGGTATGTTTATATATATTTTAAATACATAATAATAATATTTATGTTAAACGTATACTTAAAGTACCTATATATTATATACCCATTAATTTTCGACTGTATTAAATTGCCTTAGTCATACACTGTAAATATTGTTATTAATTATTAACAATAATTTTTGTAAGAATTACATCGATTCGATTGTATAATACTAATATATTATTATAATTTACCATAATTTGAAGAAAAAAATTATGTGTACAATTTCAATCGACTTAAACTAATATTATTTTGAGATTTTTTTTACAATAGATTTGTCCACAGACTGATTATTTTTGTACCTAATTAACCATAATTTTAACATTTTGAACCGATATTAATAATTTTGACTTTGTTTTCTATATAATAATTTTATGATACAGAAAAATAGTTTATTTATTGTTCGATTTATTATATTCGCGCTAAGATGATCCTTTATTCGTGTCATAACAAGAACAAGTACACAAGTACCTACCTACGTCCTACATAGATACAAAATAATGTTCTGAAACAAGTATAAAATGTGAACAATTTGTCAACCTTATTACGCAGTCGATGAAGGGGAAAAAGTTTGCATTTAAAATTTTCATAGATTTATGATATAAACAGGAAAATATTATAACTATTGCAGTGTACAATGCCGTATGTTCATTTATAGCGATTACAAAATTGAAAGGCATGTAAATATATTGTTAAATAAGTGACAAAATAATTTTAATATATTACTCGCATGTCATAAATATTCTTATACTAAAGTGCGTGTGCTGTCTTTATTATACGATTTATCAAATGATTGTTCTTATTATCAAAGACGACCTATCCGGGACTCTATTTTATTGTTTCGATAATAAATTATGTACTTATACTATCATGAATAGGCATATCGATTTTAGTTGAATTGTACAACTTTTGTTGCCAAAAAATATTTATGTATTATTTTTACTTCCTTTCCGAACCACATGAAAACTTTTAAATAATTAAATAACCCGAACAATAAATAACTAAAATACATTTTTAATAATTACATCAAGTAGTGTGTACCATAAATCACAATGGAATAATAGAGTTATATACACGAAATGATGTATACCTATATATAATACATCATAAGTATTTGACACTTGGCTAACAGTTTTCTGATTTTTTTTTTTTAAATCAAAATTATTAATATAATTTTATTGTTGCACGTTTTTGTTTATCAATAAAATCTTATTTTACAAAAATTGTTTTCGTTTTTTCATTCCATAGTGAATATACCTCATAAAAAGATTATCGTCTTGAATGATAGTCAAGTAGAACAGAGCATGTTAATTCCACAGGTATAGTAGATTTTAGGGTTGGATTTATAACACGTATGTCGTATACAGAGTGATCCATTTAACGTAAGACACTTTATCGTTTAACCATCTACTTTCCGAATGTCTTACGTTACATGGATCACTCTGTATATATTCCATTAGCTATAGTAAGTTATTTTTACTTACAAAAATAAATGTATGCTCAACCGATGTTACTGAAAAAAAAAAAAATAAATTCAAAAACTGTTTGCCCACAATCTATGTATATAAGCCAAATACCACTCACTCATCACTATACATCTCATAAACTATAAAACGTACAAACTTTAAATTTGGAATAGTGGTAACTCTAATGATCTAGATGTGCAATAAGAAAAGATTATCCGATATTTGCATTTTAAAGAAGTGGTCAGACTGGGATCTTGAGATTCACGGTGAAAATTCAAAAATATTTTTATTATAATAAATGGTTGTCATTGGTTACTCTGCCAGATCAAGTACAAGCATCACATTGTTACACCTACGGCCTCGAATAAAAAAACTAAACCAAATGTATGTGCGTGTATACTGATATAGTCTATTCCACGAGAGAATAATCAGTCCATCGATGGATTCTTGACAGGGTTGCGCATCTTCCACCAACTTCCCTGTGTTAACGTGATCACGTGATTCTCGACGCATCAATCGAATCATTCGTGATGCGCGAAAAGTGATTATTTCACTCAGCAAAGAGATCTTTGCTCTGGATCCGTGCCTGAACCGAAATACGCCTATAAGCGTATAAACTATACAGGATTTGCAACAAGCAAAATAACTACACACAGTCATACAAGAAAATCGGGGGAATTCACTTTAATGTATAATATATACAAATACTAATATTCAAAATGATATAAGTATATAAAAAAAAATAATTTTAAAAAACAAATGTAATTTATAACATAAATATATAATACCAAGTGCACACTAGACAAATTCAGTATTAAGTATAATATCTATATCCGTGGACTATGTACACAATATATATAGCTCGGAAAATGTTGACCTTGGTAAATTTCAACAAGTTCTTATTCAATTTAGAAAAATAAATTCTAAATAATATCTATATATATAATATAATATAATTAATATATTAATATAAATAAAGTCGAAATAGAAAACAAATATATACCTATATATATGCAATTATATGAAATCGAATAGTGTTGTTGTGTGCGTACCGTGTACATAAATTTATAAATTTGGTTTTATGCAAAATATTAACACTGCGCTATCAAGTTATACGTACTTATATAAGTCATAAGTCATAATATAATATATAGGTCTGACAGACTACACGACGATTGGCCCGTGTACGGCATACAAACAAGTGTAGGTACAGATATTTTAAAAAAATTATCGGTAAGATATTTTTATAATAATAATAACATATTACACTTACATAACATTTGGCCAGACGATCGTACACTATAATAACAACAGCAACCAATAACATCGAGTATCGCCGTATTATCAAAGCTTACCTCCTTATTGATCGAATGGTCGTAATTATAATAATATCGTTATTATCGTTAACACAATATCTTGATAGATTATAATAATATATTGCCATATTATGAGTCGTAACACAAAATAAAGGATACCACGCGAATTTCTGTCCGACCGTGTTATTAGGTATAGGTACGCGTGTAGAGTGCAAACGATAATATATATAATCGGCAAAAATCTCGTCGACTAATATCTCTCATATACCCGTGGATTATGGGTAACGTATAACTAAATAATAATTTATAAATAAATACATCAATTTACATATAGCTCATAAATTTAACAACTATAACTGTCGTATGACTCGTATTACGTAGGTACCTACGTAATCGGACGTGTCTTAATTTTTTAAGACCTGCATGCACAACGATGTGAAGAATACAAAGCTCCCGGTGGTGACAATGATAGTGGCGTCCAATGGTACATCAACAGCAGGTGACAAGTGTAGAGATCTGTACCATCAAAGGCGGTTGATCGTCGGTCGTACAAGGTATATTGGTTCAAACGCCGCTCGTAAATGCAAATCAAGTAGGTATGTATAACTACTGAAATTACTGTGTTATGGTAGTTCCGCGGCCGTAGGCTATGGGGGTTTGAGGGGGGTTTACCCCCCCCCTCAAAATGACATTTTTCACCCTAGTAAATAGATTATTTGATGCACGAAAACTGTAAAAAAAATGGTTTAATTTGTACCTAAAATCCCCCCCCCCCACACTCATTTAATAATCTTGGCTATGCCACTGACTGAACGATGAAAAGGCTTTCAAAAAATATTTCGATGTGTAACACATAACACTTTATTGTTTGACGAAGTATATAAACTTAAGCATAATAGGTTTATAGGCATATACCATATATTATTGAATTATTTAAACGAATATTATTACAATACAATCGATAAAACCTTCAAACATAATATATTACAACAACAACAACAACAATAATGATAATAATAAATCGATTATGATAATAATTAACTAATATGCGCCTAGGTATATTAATACAAATCACAACTGCAGCTGATTTGGCAGACTTGACTAGACTGCGGTAGAAAAAGTTTATTGACGCGCAGGGATAAACCCTCTGGAGGCACTTTACTATATAAGTAATTTCTCATACAAATCTATATATTGTTACCCCGTCTGAGACGTGTTCGGAGTCACTGCGGTGAAAATTATACGATGGTAATTATAATATACTTGAAACAATTTATCAAATAAAATTTAAAACTAATAAATGTAAAATCAACGTTTTTTTTATCCGTGAATTTAAATATTTGATACATTTTTGAGGGGTCCCATCTAAGCGTTTTTTATCGTTAAATATCGTCTGAAAAAATTGTTATTAAACAATCCAAATCTAAAAACATCTAAAGTAGATACGTTACGTAAAGGTACATAAAGGTATGAGTCTGGAATCTGGATTGTCTGGAAAACAACGCGCACTAATCGTATATTTAGGTATTTTACTATTATATTAATGTATTAATGTATTATATACTTGACGATGTGATAACTAACAGAAAGGCTATAAGGAAGCATATTTTATTATTTGCTGTAATTTTATTTGAACACTTTGCTCACTATATTCTTATAATAATAATAATAATAATAATATACAAAACGCAACCATTAAAAGCGCGTGTAAAAATGAAATAGGTAAACGGCTATAAATTATAATAAAATATCATAATATTATACAATTATAATTATATACGTGTATAATAAATACGTAAACAGTACGACAGTATCGTTCTTGTCTAATACACGATAGAACAGTATAATAATTATTATGGACATATTTTATGGTATATAAATAATATTAAATAGGTATAATTATTATATTTTTTTAAGAATCTTCGTCGCCCACGACGTCTGTATTCTCCACCAACGCGTCGTCGGCGTTCATCTTGTTCGCGCTGTTGTATCTCGGCCGCATCAGCGTCTTGGCCGATTCTATCCTCTGGCTTAGGATCTGCAAGAAAATCGATTATTATTTTTTCAAACACAAATCGATCAACCACGTGCACAATATTAATTCACTGTTGCAGTCTTAAAAATCGGCCGGAATGATAACATGACAATAATAGGTATAGTGTCGTGTGGTGTCAAAAGATACATCGCGTACAACATCATGTTTATAGTTTTATACATATATAATATATATATATCATGTCTAGTTTTGAAATCAATAATCACAAGACCTCTTTAATCCGCAGTTGCGCCATATATATATTATGTATTATTTTATAAAATATTATTTGCAAGCACGTCGAAGAGCTAACGTATATTATTATGATTATTAATTATTATTAAATGTATATGTACACAGTTCGATACCTACGTCATTATAATTCAATTCATAACTCGTACCATTGGCTGATGAAATTGCGTCACGCGGAATACCTTTACACATTTATTATATTATTATCGCGTATTCCACTCGTGTCAATTACCTAATAATTATTATCATTACGGTTAAACGCTGGCTTGGAAATAAAAAATATGAATTCGTCAACATAGTGAACGCACAATGCGTTCACCACGTTACGATGCGTTATTATTACTATTATCATATTATGTTAAAATAATATTATAGTACTATTGTCGTAATAATATAATATTATAATGTAATGTCTGACGTCTGTTGTACGGTATTCGTGTACACTGCAATAGTCAATAAAAATTGTATAATACCACGTCCCGGTACGCCATAATTTTTTAATCCCAAGCGAAATTCCCGAGGGGATTTATTAATACCAAAAAAAAAAAAAATACTGTGACTTGTGAGACATGTTTTTTAGATTAGAAAATGGAAATAATAACAGCTTATAGGTAGTTGCTTTGTTTTATTTTCTATAGAAATGTATTATAGATGTCTATCTATACATAGATAGTTTCCCTAAGCGTATTATGAAATGCGCATATAGGTACTGCAGACAGACATGGAAAATAATTAACATAAGTGCCGCCGAATTTGAAGGTATGTAAACGGTTAAACAATTTTTTGAACGTGATAATTAATTCCATTGTTGTTGTTTGTATGCTAAGTTAATATCGGACGAAAGATGTTTGAGCATCGATATTGTTATAAAATTTTTTTAAAAATTGTTAAAATAAAATTTAATTATCTATTACTTCGACTAGATTCGAGAAGAATACAAAATTATTACAATAGTTATACATTTTTTAAAATCTAATTATTTTTTATTTTTATTTTGATATATAGCCATAATACCATATGGGTATGCTTCTATTAGGTACCAATGTTAACGATATATTATATGGTCGTGTCGTCGTACTACCTGTTATAGGTACCTACTGTTAAGACCATCAATGCTCAAATGACCAATCAAATATTTTACCAGGGGGGATTAATGATGCGCAAATGACAAAATCCGTTCACACCAGAATTGTAGCACACCTGACTGCAGCCACTGCTGTGGCCCACCCAAGACCGGACTCTGTGGATTTTTTTAAAATTTAGTACCCATTATAGGTACCTACGTCCTAGTTGTTTATATTACCGTCCCACCAAGTGACCATCCGGCATACTCATTAATATTTATATACCATATAATATAATTTACAATTAATAATATTAGATTATTGCTTACAATGTATTGCGTAGCACAGTAAATCTAATTAATACTCCATAATTACACTTAATAAACACACAAAAATAAAGCGATATCATAATTTATTATAAGTCCTTGGTGCTGACAATATATTTTTTTACATAGGAATTGAATGCAATATTAATATTATAGCGATATTATAAGTTATATAACTTATTAATACCAATTTATTTTAAAATAACTTTTGTGTTAGTAGTTAAGTGCGCACTTGATACTACGCATACAATGACGAAATGCCATAAAATTAAATTCAACGTTTTAATTATAAGAATATAATAGTATTTCCACTTTTCCTTTCAAAACTATATTTGCTAGGATATATTCGATATTATAGAATACAGAGAAAGGTCAATTTCAAATTTTTTAGTTTAAAGACTGTTTAATGTAGATGGACGGTTGCTAGGTGGCGGGGTGATTAAATTTTTACTGTTTGAACGAGGGGTGATATAACAATATAAAAATATATAAAAATCAAAATTTAAAAATAACTTAAGTTTTGATGAGTAGAGCGGAGTGTCACTGGAGTAAATTCTCCATTACCCTTATTTATATCTAAGCTTTAAATACTTAAGTTATAATCAATCAAAAACTCGTTCAAAATTAAATTCTTAGAAGAATATATAGAATATAGTATGAAATAAAAAATGTAGGTATGCCATCAATATAATATCATAATAGTTAAAAACCATAAAACCTTCAAAAATAATAAAAATATTTCTAAAATAACGTCAATACTTTTTGAAAAAACTAGTGTTTGCATTTAGAAGAATCATCTTGTATTATTCATAATATATAATATAAGTGTATTAATGTATTGTACAATAATAATATACAAAATACTATGCAGACGTAATCGATAGGTATAACAATGGATCCACCTCGCAAATAAAATTATGCCCTTATGTATTTTTAACACTGCACCGCCGTATATTATAATTGATACTTAATAATATAATATGCACGTGGTTTAAGGTATTATAAATTATTATTATTTGTTATTTTTAATTGGTAATAATGTGTTATTAGTTCACTGCAAGTCCTGACGTGTTGATCAAGTGCCTAATAATGTTTCGGTCGCAGTCACCAGCCTTTCACAAAAAAAAAAAAATAAACCATGACCCCTACCTTATCACGTGGTACTTATTACCCTTCAGAATGTGACACTCTTTATTTATCCGTTTTATTATTTACGCGTCTCCCTATAATTATATAATATGGAAAAAGTAATAACGTGAATAAGTAATAACGTGACGACCGATTCCAGTTTCGACTTAATCGCAGCAATACAACTGTCCTCCTTCCGACCACATACCTACGTATGAAAATATATAATATGTATAATTGTATAATGTATGCCATTCAGCATATTATACATAATTTAATAAATTAATAATATACCTAACAATAACAATAATAATAATGATAATTAATTTAAAATATAAAAATGATTATTATTGTCAAATGAATATTATAAATTGTAATATTATCTTATGGGCGTCACCTGTTGTCGTCTATTATCGGCCTCCGCCAGTTTCTCCAACAGCATCTCGTGGGTTAGCGGCGGCGATTGTTGTCCCTCCATCATTCTCAGTCTCTTCGGTGGATGTTTTTTTACGACACTCTCTTCTTCTTCGGTCAACGGAACGCTAAACGCAATAGCTGCTTGCACACACATACGTAAGTATGAGTAAGTTAAATGTTTAAACGTATTAGTAATCAATATGGAAACGGACAATACCACTAACAAACGTGATAACAACAATAATATCTTCTAAGATATTTGACAAATTGTTTCCATCGACTAAAATGCAGTGCACGGGTACTTGATCACGTGAAAAGTTTTTATTACCTATGCAATAGTGACGTGCGTATAACGAGCTCAGCAAGTCGACGTAAATAAATAAGCATATATTATAGAAAGGTATTTTTAAGAAGATGTCTGCTCACTATTTGTTTCCTCTTACCTGATCTACGAGTAACATGTTAAATTTGCATTCAACAGAAACTACCTTGTGTTGTTAACCATTAATACTAGAGTAAATTGACCAATTATTAAAACTTTAAGGCAAGATTGGCGAGAATATTATTATCTATTAGTCAACTCATCGGTTTTTAATGATATTTTAATTTCAAAGCGATTTATAAATTTATGATCATTTAAAAACTAAAATTTATACTTTAGTATATTACATACCTAGTTATAATACTCACTTCAAAATTAATATAAACACAGTGGCGTTGAAATTCTCTAAAAAGAAGCGAAATAAATTTGAGACTAGTTTGTATACATAAAGTTGTAGAGCAGTTGTGTGAAATATTTACAGTCTTGTGAATAATTCATTCCTACAACAGTGAAAAATGTCTAAACTATTCGGACGACGGCGATGGATTATTATATTAGTGACATCAAATACGATCATAAGAAAACAGTAAAAAAAAAAAAAAATGTTCAGTATGATGTCTTTCTACATACGCAATAAATAATGCTATAATATCATTATTTTGACGAATATAAAACGTGACTCTAACGTGATGGTATTTCCAATCTCATTTTGCTGAATTCCTCGGTCGGCATGGCCGGCATTGGCATTGTCGAACCACCGCACCCCATTTTATATACGTATGATATTCGTGTGCCCGTTTATCGAGGAACACGGTTTTGAAAAAATTGAACTGTTCCGACAAGAAGTTATCTGACGACGGGCCGTAAAATACTGCAGTAGTAAGTGGCCAGAGGGTGGAAAAAACACCAACAATAAAAAGACCGAACACTTAGACGCCGACGACGAATGTATAATCGAGTTCGGTGCTTTTCGCGCGCTGTACTAACCACCAGCGGGCACGAGTGTTCGAATATAAAGCTCGCGAGCACGTGGTGTCGGGAAGGGAATAGTCGAGACAGGCGCTCGGCCGCCCGTACCCTTCGCCCAAAGGTTACGGCCGAAAACCGCGCAAACGCCCTCCGCGACGGTCATATCATTAAATGTCGTCGTTTTTCCATTTAGTATTTTCCCATTATCTAGAATTAACGAGAACGTATGTCGACGACCCCCCCACAAGGACGCGTGAGTGCAATCGCTGGTCTATAACAGGTAAATGACTGCATACGAATTACGAACCTAGTCCCAATACAACTTTGTAGAACGAATTGAGTCCCGGGTTGTTATAGGTGCATACTAATTTTGAGTCCACGTTAGAGTTATAACTGAGTACCGTCAAATTTAAAAAGAAAAACATCTTCGTTCCTATTTTTATAGATTCAAGACTGTAAAAATATTCTACAGGTATGGTAAAAACTGTTTAACCCCCCAGAGTAAAAAAAAGGTCACGGTTAAAAATATAAATACCTAGAAGTACAACAGTAGGTGCCTATTATAAATTCAATGAGCAAAGAAATATCAAATTATTGAAAATCCAGACAGAATCTGTTATTTTAAATATAAGTATACGTTTTCAAATATTCAAATTAAACGTGAATTACCTCCCCCCTCCACAGGTAAAAGTCGAATTTAAGCCACCGATGTGACCGTTGCCAACAATGTTTAGTTAGTGTTCATCATCGTACCGTGTACGATGGGTCATGGGTGTAATGACGAACAAGCGTAATCATCCAATTTTCTTTTCAGAAGGAGTCATGGAGATAAGTTTCGGTTCCATTTCCAATAAAGTTGTCACACTAAACAATAACATTCAGCGATGAACTTTAAGTTTAATTTATAGACTGTTATTTAAAACTGAATACCTAGGGATAATTAAATTGTTTTAGATTCTGAGTAGAGCGATTTTATTATGACGTGTGTTTGATGGTGGTTTCTGGAAGCAAATTGGATCTTGTTGGTACTTTTGGGAGGTCAAAAGTCCAAGTTTTCATTGGAGATATAAACTCTGACTAGTGACAAGCAAAAATAGGAAAGTTCGGCGTTGCAAGCAATTGAGTTTGAGGGGGTCGCAAGGGTAGCGCAGGGAGACAATTGTTTTTGCCTGACTATTGCGTGATTATTTTATTGTTTTAAAATAGACCGACAATTAGGTTTGAAAATAGCACTTAGCACTTCGGGGGGGGGGGGGGGGGATATAAGAGCAATATTATCGAGATATTATAGGTAAAATAGCTCTACCTATATATACAGCTCCCCCGCATGAGCGCAGCAGTACATTATGTATGTACCTAAATAAGTACTCATTATAATAATTATATATACATATATTTTCATAAAGCACAAAAATGTGTAATCATAATTATATTAAGCAGACAGCCGCTGTTCGATGTATGCTGCAATAGACCAATGTTCGTAGGTACATTGATACATATTATATAGAAAATATTATTAAAATGTTTAATAAATTAAAAAATATCGTATAGCTGGTTCAAAACAGTGGCTGATCCAGCATTG
This sequence comes from Acyrthosiphon pisum, assembly GCF_005508785.2. NCBI lineage: Eukaryota > Metazoa > Arthropoda > Insecta > Hemiptera > Aphididae > Acyrthosiphon > Acyrthosiphon pisum. Next base: position 40,176,172 of record NC_042496.1, read on the forward strand.
AATTCTGGAGAGGGGGCTTTTAAACAAAATAATACCTATTGCGCAAACAAAATTGTTTATATATCTTATACGCATCATAGTGTTTTATAGTCCGTACGACACATTACTCTGATTAACATAATATTAGTAACCAATAGGTAATCAAACCATTAACTGACTATATATTAAAATCCATTGGTCACGGCCTACGGGGGTATACCACTTTAACGGCACTTTTACTCAAAAATACTAAACCCGAATACCAATAATACTATATATCGATTATGACATAGCGTATTCTTTATTATAATGTTTTATATTTTAATTTATCAGAATTAATCATTTTTTTATATTAAAAGCCGTTCAATCGAGACGTTTTATAATATTGTTTGACGAGGAACGTCAATGGTAGCCCGTCGGAGGGATGATGACGAGGCCTCTCCTGGACCCGACACTGGCCCGGAGACGTTAACGCCGCGGACCGGGTGTCTTGCTGGTTTTTTCGGCCAACACACAATATGTACCTCGCGTGCATTCGACCATCGTCGTTATAATATTTGTACATGTACGACAGCACACTGTCATAACGTGAGGCCGGATCTCGTGTGGTCCGTACGACAATGTCGCAACTATATAATATATACACGCGTATGTACAAGTGCTGCACGCGGTCAGGCCGCCGAAGGAGAGACGCACGACTTGCATCACAGACCGCGCCGGCATTACTTATATTATTATTTTATAAATTATGTTAAAACGAAATCCTTTTTCCGCTATTAATCTCTCGCTTTCTTCTCGCTCGTGACGTAGGTACGTACACACCACACACACACATACGCGCACACGACTCCGTGTCCTGCATGCTACTTGTATACCTACTTGTAGTGATTATATATATGCAGATGTGCATGTATGTATAACTGTATTTTGTAAAACGCGTATATATATATGTAAAACGGCACTTTTGACACGGCCAAGTTTTTGTTCGCACCGCGATATTTATGTATACCAGCTCACATGTTACATAACACACACATATTATAGTTTTCCAGGGTTCTCGGCTAATCGTTTATATATGTAAAATCCGTACACTGCGTATGATAGCCAATAGAAACCATTGTACCAATATACCTACACCTTGGTATATATATATGGCTATACCAGTATACAAACTGTCCCCCCTGAAAGATACCAATCGAAAATCGAAAAAAAAATTGTTTGTTTTATATTCTACATTATGACGTACCCACACCTACTAACAAGTAGTAAACAAAAACTACTTTCTCACCAGGGGCGTCCTTGTGGGGGGGCGAAGGGGGCGACCGCCCCCCCCCGTGAGTTGGATAGAGTATAGAATTACATACATAGTAATTATTGGTTAATTTTATAGTTTATATTATTTAAATAAAATATTTTTTTTTTTGTTCATCTTGTTATCAATTATCATGTTATGTTATCTTGTTATGATGTGTGATTCGTAGGTTCTGTAGCTGCTACAACCGTGGTTAACACAAGATTCTGTTTACCTTAAAGGTATATCTTAAATCGTGGTCCGTGGTTTGTAAATTTGTATACTATAATGACTATGGTGATTTGTTTTTAATAATGTAACATTTCAGTGACAAGATAATAAACCGCTTTGCTTAGAATAAAAGATGTTTATGATACATCATAACACTCAGTATCTGAATCCCATGTAAATTAATAATATTTTTACTATTTCGCCCCCCCCCCCATAGCCAAAGTCTGGAGACGCCCCTGTTTCTCACCACAGATGACGGATCTATCAAAATTGTTTTTAAAAACATAAACAATGTTTTGTTTTTTAATTCTGTTATGTTATTGTGTATAGGCGTTATATTTCATTTCTACTAATGTACATAAATTGTACAAGTATGTAACTTATAGGTACCTACCTACAACAACTAAATCGAAATGTTAGTTAACTAATATTAATCTTACATTAATACATACCTATGTGTGCGCAAGTAATAATTATTTTAAGTTTATATGTGTGTGAAAAAAATACTGCAGGTAATTCTCTGGTAGATAATAGTTCATAAATCATATGTATGCATTTACATTTTTAACCGATTGGTCATAATTAGAGGCCGGAATAATATTCTCTAAAAAGTTGAAAATATTCTTCCAATATTCTTTAAAAATCAAAGTAAAATACTAAAATATCTAAAAAAAACATGCTTATTAATATTAATTTATTCTCTTAAATTAAAAATATGCCTTTATATGCAAAACAATAAAGTAGATAATATAAAACAATACTTATACAAATAGGTATATAGGTAATAAAAATAATACAGCTAAAAAAAAAAAACTTGTAACATTTTGTTTATTTAATTAAATTAGATTAATGACGACACATTTTTAATTTAGACAATTTCTCATTGTTATCTACAGACTATAAAATTGGTGTAAAATATGGGGTTACATAATGGGGTATAATTATCGTATATACGTTGGTATATAATACTTAATACGTCCCTATATATATATCACTATTATCGGGTATCTAACTTATATTATTTACGCCACTGCTGCAACACAAATTATCGAAAATCTATAAAATTAATAGATATATTCTCTAATATATTCTTTAATATACGAAATATTCTATCTTGAAATATTCTGAAATATACAAAAAAAAACTTTTGCCATTAATTTACACGTTTTATGATTTGTAAAAATTTCGAATCCCCGTCCGACTGTATAGACTAAACATATTACGCAAAAGAATATAATTCCGGCTTCTAATCATAATCATTATTATTTATTTAAACATCCGAATCATCAACCTCAAACAATTTAAAAAAAATTATACCGGATATCCTATTCTTCTATAATAGGATAATGCATAAAATATATTCGTCTTATAAAGTTTTCATCCCCGCACACTCGACACGCACCTATTTAGAACGAGCTTATGATGTATTTCGCAGAGAAACGATTGAGTTTCCGACTGCTGCGAGGATGGAGACGCCATGAATTATATTATAGTCGCGCTGTCACAGTCTCGGCTGATATAATTTATTCGACAACCGTATCGTCCATACGTCGATTTGTTTTCAATTAGTATAGGGATACGAGTATTGTTTTATAACGAACTGCAGTCTATTGTTGTATACATATAGATACAGGCCACATCGAATGGTAATAGGTACATTCGAAATTATTTTCGATTTTAATTATTATTCCATCTGTAATTTATTAAGAATATATTAACACATTGAAATAATGGGCCGTATGAAAACGAACGTGTATTACCAATAATAATAATATTTAATATAACGCGTATACGAAATTTTAAAACAATTATGACGCGCGTGAAGGCAAATCATCCATATTATATTATTATATATGCATGTTATTAGCAAGAGACTGTTTAATTCCTATTAACACGTTATACATAATATATAGTAGGTATATATTATATATATATACATATACCTACATGGAATCTTTATTTAGTCTACAACACCATATTATAATTATCGGCCGATGGAAAAAAGTAATCGGTTTTTTCGATACGACAATAATCGTTAATATTATTAGTACCAACCAATATATAATATGATACTTATTTCTTTCCATTGCTGCGTCTGATTCGTGTCAGTTATATATAATATGTCCAACACAAAAACCACGTCTCGTGCAATATTATTTAACAAAGTACCAACGAATCCAACCGCACAGCGTTTCATCAACTGCAGTATTGGTTCAGTGGTTGCATAAATCATTTTCATAACATATATACCTGGTCTATATTATAATAATATTATATTAAATAGTAATTTTGAGTGGTTGGTTATAATAGTTATAACATATACTTAATATATGCGTTTGCGATTTTGAGATTAAATATAATTACAAAGCGTGGCACGCGCAAGAGGAGAGCATTGGATTATTATATACTATTATAATATTATATTATAGTGCAGTGCGTCTGCAGACTGCAGTTGTGTGTGTGGGCGATCTGTATAAAAAAAAAATATTCGTAATCGCCGAAAGCCGAAGAGACTACTTAAACTGCAGGCTCTCGGATAGTATCGAGACGATTGCACCAGTTTCGGCGCTTTTGAAGTTCTGGTTGATAAGACTATATTATAATATATTATTATAATATGTAATGGACGACTTCCGGTCGAAAACTGTACACCGGTTCACGGTGAATATTGAAAGCAGTCGTATTATATTATGTTGAACATCATAATGTATTGGTCGACGGCTGTTCGTAAATCGAATTATTTAAGGAGACTGGGTACATTTGTTGTCTCTGTCCTTCACATATGTAATGCAACATAATATTGTGAAAACGACCCATTTTGCTTCCTGCTTCAGTACGATCTTTGTATATTGATGCGATAAATACTATAAAAACGGATATGAATTCAGCAAAAAGTGTACATCATACTTGTACTAAAACCAAGGCCACTTATTTAAATTTGATTTTGGTTATTTTTTAATAATAGTTATAATATACATTTTTTGAATTGTTCAAACTTTCCAATACAATTTTTAGAAATTAGGGAGTGAAATTTAAAAAAGTTGAAATATATATTTTAATAGTTCATACTAAATTAAAATTGTGTTTTTATAATATTTATCGATTTATTACATTATTGGACGCAAAATTAGTAGATTTTACATTTTATGCTATGAAACCCGTGTGAAAGACAGACAAAAAATATAGGTGATTCAATATATAGATAGGTAGGTAGTATTTGTGAGTTGTAACGATATTAAATTGGTCTATTTGGCATTTCACGTAGATTTTAGAAGCTCCAAGGTGCGTAATTAATTGTATGATAAAAAAAAAAATGTAATTTGTTACGAATTCTTAAATTATTATTTCAGGATTAGGACAGCCGTGATCCACTACGCTCAACTCGTACAATATCTTATATATTTATAAAAATGTATTAATTATATTAAACTAGGTAGAAGTATAGCACTTTTTAGTGCTTGAATATATTTGGAAAATTACTCTGCTTCCAAAATCAGCGTACTATGAATTACCCTATAAATGAACATGTATGTGTGCACCAGTGCGAAAAGTTCGTCGAACGACGTGCGCAAATATACTGTACTGCAAATCAATACATCATTAAAATATTATTTTTGACGGACACTTATCGTTATAAGTAGCTTTTAATATTATTTTTCTTACCTTGCCTCGTCGCCACCGATCCGTCCCGCCGCGAAGCCTTTTTCAGAGACGTGTGAATGGTGTGCGCCGCAAATAATAATAGGTGCCGGGTGACACCATTGTATAATGTTATAATATACGTGTGTTTGTGTCTGCAAACTACGCTATATAGCCGTTCAGAAAGTATCTTTTTAATATTTCGGGTCGTTAAACTATATAAATACCTATACGCGCATATACAAGTACCCTGCAAGTATAAAACTATTTGAAAAAAATATTTTGATTTTATTATGTAAATTATTTTATTTATATACACATGATATTTTAGTTTATAATAAATATAATATATTATGCGTATGTCCGACTTGCACCGCATCACAATAATATATGTACCTAACAATTAAGTAGTTTTTTTTTCATTTTTGATCATTTTTTGTCAGCACTTGGCTACTGCAGCGGCTGTTCTATGGGCAGATCGCGTACTCCATCCGATGAAATCTGTAAAACAAAACTGATAAAATTTGGGACGCACACACTAAAATTACTTTAGCTCCTCCCCCGTAGTTGAGCCTACGTCACCTATACATAATTATATTATACAACAAATAACAATACGTTCCAAATAACCCATACTATACGCACACAATAATATATTAACGGTATGTCAAGTGTCAACAAAATATCGAGATCTATAATACATTCATTGTTTTAAAATACAGGTGAACGTTATTGAAAATTTGAGTTTAATTCAATGTATTCACAGACATTAATCGTTCAACTTAATAATTATATAAAGTGTATCATAAAATTCGACTAACGCGCAACAAAAACGAATATCATAACAGGTGCCCACTTAGAATGCCATGCATAGTTTTCAACAGATTTTCATAGGTACCTAAATCATTAACCGTTTACATAATTTATATTCTGAGATCAAATGCATTTATTGTTGAACACTTTCGATAAATATGTGGGTACTTATTACACACAATTTATATAGAATACAAATTCCGCGAGTTATCTATACGTTTTGTTTTAATATCTGTGGTATAATACGCGAATATAATATATGCAAACAATTATAAAATTTTTTTTCGATTGGGTAAAAAATACATATTACAGATGGCCACCGGCCAAGTGATCAGATACTGTACGATAATATAAGTACCTATAGCTATACGAACGTACGATGACTGTTTTAAACCTAATATTAAGAAATAATTAGCTGGTTGCCGCCTGCAATGACGCGCGTATATTCACTTGTGTTATTATTTCAGTGGAACGGTCTAATTAATCACGAATAAAGTTAACGTCCTTTGACGGAAGAAAAAAAATCAACTCATCATATAAAATATTATATATTATTTTTATAAGACAGAGGTACGAGCGTGTACGACATATGTTATTATTATGTAATATTAACAATCGTTATAATCACAATTTATAATATTTACTTTACCGTTGCCGTATGTGTTTGCACGTGTTGTTCGGAGTGGTCGGAACATATAGTACCACCTTATCAAAATGCACAAACTTTGGGATGCGGATCTACACTTAGCTGATGTGATGGTGGGATAAATCTATTTTTCAGTTGGGTGCAAATAATAGTTACTATGATCAATATTTAATATAATAATGTTATATTGAATATGATAAGTTACTGATAACCTAACAGAAATATATAGGTTATCTCACAAATGACGATACATACCTTCATAATTTTGTGTAAATGACCAAACGTGAAACTGGTATAGCATATAGGGTGAAAAATGAAAACAATACGTAGATACTAGAAAACTTAATAGTTTTAGGCACTAGACACGGACAAGCAGGTTTGTTAATGCGTACCTAATTCAAATAATAATGAACTATATTATTTAAGTACAACTATGTGGGTACGCCAAATTATCGAGTCCAACCCATTATAGGGTAAAAATGATCAGGTTATTTCAAAACTGAACAGTTGTCGTCTGTTATGGTGATGTGCGTGTTTTTATGTTTTTATAATTTTATACAAAAGTAATTCATTTTGCATTTTTAGAATAATTTCTAAGAGCACGTTTTTGCATAGATATATTGCTAATTTTTTATGCACAAGTGCAGCAAGCATGTCGAACAGCAGCTGTTTAGTGCATAAAATTCACCACTCCGTATAGATTATAACACACCATTCTAGGTACAAACTATAACATCATATAGGTAGGTAATAATATTTATAATCAAATAATAATTTGCTCACAGTAAATCGAGCAGCAGAACGACCGTGTTCGACGCTTTTCTTCAGCAGCGCTGTGTACTCGTTTGGCCGGTTGGGGATTTTGCTCAGCAGAAGTCTATACTGAACGCGATGGCCGAACGATTCGCCTAACGCCGGAAAGACTTCCGTGCCGCTTTCGGTGACCGCGGTCGTCAGATCGTTAGTCAGTAACACCTGTAATTTTAAACTTAACGTAACGTCGATGATGCATATAGGGGTACATAAATAACCAGATAAACGCACATTATGTAAAAAAAAATTAATATCTAAGTGGTTAGGTTAGCATGGTTATAGGTTTTACAAAAAACATTTTTTATATCTTAAAGTATATATTTATTTTTAATTTTTCGATTTTTTTTTTTTAATGGAAAATTTTTTACACAATATAGGTATTATGTTTTATATATTAAGGTAGACCAAAATACAGTTTCAAAAGAAAAATAAACGATCACTAAAACCCGTGTAAATTAATAGGTGTTTATAATATTTAGTTATAATGTGTTTTAGCATATTATTTTAAATTCACTCTTTGCGTGCGTTATTTTATGTTTATGAAAATAAAAATGATTTAATCTATTACTCGTTTAACTATTATTCAAACTCTTAGACCGCTGCAGTTTAATTATATTGTTTGCAAAAAAACTATCTAAAAATTCTTACGAACAGAATTGAACTAAATGCGTCAATTATAATACAAACGGATGTAGGCCGCAAACTTTTATAATATGATATGTACACCAGTATTCCAATCTCGATCTGACCATTTATTTTGTACATTACTAGGTACATATACATGTAGTTGTTCGATAAACTTATATCGGTCTGCGAAAACAATTGACCCTGATATGCTGACTATATAATACATAAAAAATTCGCAACGATAACCTTCAAACGAATTTTAGCAACGCACGCCTTAAAATGCGCAGACCTATATAGTTGAAACGATATCATACGATAGTCCCACGTCATAATAATATTATATTGTGCTATTATTTCTTTTCGTATGTAAACCAACTGCAGATTTAAACAACAGAAAGTCTATTGTGTGGTGAAAAACAAACTGTACCGTGCACATATCGCTATAGAGAGTATACCGTATAAGTGTATATGGTCATAAAACGCGGTTATAAACGCGTTCGGATTAAAACGAAACGACGATTTTTATATGCCCAATTATATACGATGGCTGATGCATTGTCACTTACGGCCAGATCGTGTTCGACAGCAATCGTTTGCAATAGATCGAGAGCGCTGTGGACCAGCGTGTTCTTTCTAAGCGAATTTTCCACCTGATACAGCGGCATGACGAAACTGTCCACCACAATTAATTTCACCTGTAATAATAACCTTAATGAAATGATAATAACCGTCAACGAACCAATGCGCGTTATTATTACGATAACAATCGCATATTGTATACAAAAAAAATTAACGATTATTATAATATAATAATTTATATTGTATTATATATTATAAATTATAATGCATTATAATATTATTATGTGTATATATACGTTCGGGTGACGTTCGAGAGTCGTATACAAAGCGTGCAGCTGGTTTAGGTCATTCATTTGAACCCTGTGTATTTTACTCAGCATGCCAGCGGTGGTCAGACTCTTTAGCAACTCGCTGTTGGCTGCTCCTTTGAAATCATTGGGTCCCGACAACACTTTAGACACATGGCCGAGGAAAGCGTCGATCATTTCTGAAAACGAATAAAACGAGCCACTTGATATCATCATCGCCGTGTTTATATACGAATAGCACTGTAACAGCGCTTTAACACACTGCAGTGATATTAAAATATTAAAATGTACCTACACACGACGCAAAATGTAATATTTTATGCGTTATATATACAACAACGAAAATATATAATACTTCTATAGTTGTGTTAGGAAAAATATAAAAACTTATCTAATAATATTTTATTAAATCAATAAATATATAGGTATTAGGTAGGGATTATAATTTTAAATTACGAGAATCAGGTACCTAAGTAAATCTCAAAAAAAAAGCTCAACATAATATAATGTGATGTTATTATTGTGAATTATATTCTCATATTATCATGATATCAGATTCTATAACATAATTTTGTGTTTTAAATTTAAATAGGTTATGTTTTAAATAAGCACCTACCTGTTAGCCGAAGTTCGGAAAAATTTGAATTTGTATCGACATAAATTGCTTCCCCTTGTAGTCCTTCAAAACACACAGGTATTTGAACAGAAACGCAGAGCTGCATGCTGAAATATGTTTGAAAAATATAGTCAAACGCGGATCAATATCATCTTTACTGAAATTGAAACGGCAATGTTGTAAACATTTACCTTAATTGGCTTTTTCCCGAGCCTGGAGCTCCGGACAATTCTGTTATACGTCCAACTTGAATACCTCCGTTCAAAAGTTCGTCAATGGACTTGCAGAACGTAGCAATACTATCGCGTTCAATGTCCTGTACATAAAACATAGAACTTTTTATGCTCTTATATGTATATACGTTGTACTACCTAGTAAAGTTATAAATAAACATTATACGTAATTACACTTCTAAGAGCATACACCAGTCACAGAAACATATTCTTACGAATTTTACCTATAGGCTATAATAATCTTAATTAACTAATGATACTAATGATACGATGGAGGGATATTGATAGAAATTGAATATTTTGTTATATTCTCGTTTCTTATTCTATGAAATAATTTATTATTTCCATTAATTTTTCATATTTTTGTGTCATGTTTTCGTTATTATTTCATTGTATATAATATTTATACTTTTTACATAAAAAAATTTGCAGATTTCAAAATATTAAATAAAAAATTTATCTCAGACGATTGCAAACTATTCTGCGAATTCTGTAAGCGATTTTGTTTATACTACCGGTGCATACTGTATGTATATATTGTGTGTACACATGAACATGAACATTTTATATGTAAAGATAACACATTTTTTTCTGTACTTTTATAGAGAATATGATATTATTATTATTTTCTATATATTTGAGGATTTTTAGTACCTATACGATAATTGAACTTGTAAGATTTTAAATGTATTTTTTAAGGTTTTATATTCAATCTTAAATCATAATTATAAGTTATTAAACAAATCAAGATTTTTTACTAACTAGATCTGCAGCGGTCTTGTATTTTGGAGTTTTTAGCATATCACGGATTTCAGATTCTGATTCCATATGTTTTCGTAAAAACTTAGATTTCTTTTCAGGATCGTCTATATATATATACAATATGTCATGAAACAATTTTTGAATTTTATATAATTTATACAAAATAGAAAATACACACAATCGAATCAAATCAATATAATATAATGATTAATTATTGTATTTACAATAGTTCTTCCGAACACGTATAAAAATGACGATAAAGAAGATAAAAATTAAATATTACCTAATGAATCTAGCAAATCTTCACAACACTTGTATCCCAGTTTATCCAGTTTATTTATCGTATGCTTGCTCAAAGGCAGTGTCCAAATAGGCCTGTTCATGGTCACACAGTTCTGTTGAAAAGAATTAGGTTAATGTCTAATCACGACGACAAAAAATAAAAATAAAAAATATTATATACGCATGCAGTTCAATTGCATACGCACACCGTCGTCTTATAATAGAATACATACGCATTTATAATTAAATCTTAGATAATATTACGTGTAGCAAATATGACGATTGCGAATATTTGTTACATTATAATATTATGTACATATGGGTCAAAGACAAATCCATTGGGATATTTATTTATTTTTTCATTTAATTACTCGCACAGAATCTTCCGGCGGTCAAAATGGCATATATAAAGCCCACCCACTATAGTTTGTAATTACCATAATAGTTTTATTATTCAAAAAGTTCAGAGCTATTACACACAGTATATCGTCAGCTATGATTGCAACTATTGTTTTGACGAGTTTGATGTTGACGTACGATGTGGTTTATGGAAATTATTATCATCACAACAGAAACACTACGCTTCACAAATATGGGTAAGTCATTTATAATACACTGCACACTGACTAATAATCGTTATCTTTATTTTTTATGGTCCTTAAACAATGATACATAAAACCGTCGATTAACTTTAAATTTAAACACAATCGGAAATATTAATAATTAATTAATAAAAAATAATTAATGAAACATATTTTTTGCGGTGTCAGTGCGCCGGTGTAGCAGCTGTATAATACATTTAGCGCTTGGATTTAAATACTCTAAAAAATGTATCAAAACACATTTATGACCTAAAAAATGCCCTTTTAAAAACTGAATTTATGACTTTAAAAAGTTAAAACTCTAATAAAATATGGCTGAAAAAAATTCCCAGAATGGGCCAGGAATCTTCGGAAATCAAGATAAACAAATTAATCGTTTTATTTAAAAACCAGATTACCTTAAGTTGTTATACTGTTTTAGTACAATATTTGAGTGTATTTATATATTATATTTTTATAATTTTTTGAAAATAGGTTGAAAAATTATTTAAACAAATAAATAATGCATTAAAAACGTTTAAAAGTGCACTTAAACGTTAAAAACCTCGAAAAATGTACCAAATAAAATCGAAATCCTACCTCTAAATTAGTAATATGGTATATACATCCTAGTCTCGATAACTCAAGCCTCGACGACTCAAATTTTTATCTTGTCCATTGAAATGTTTATAATAGTTGCATACATAAGTAGAATTAATTAATTGAGATCCAAGTTATCAAGACTTGATGGTAAAACAGTAGGTACATAAATAAAATTGCCGTCGTTCAACGAAAAGCTTTGGGGAATTTTTGACGAATTTCATTTCCAGGCCCAATGTTTGCGCTGTCGAAGAGATTTCATCAGGAAACGGCGGCACAACGTACAGAGAGCGTGGCTGGCCAATAGATGATCGACAGCATCGAACTTGCGGGCAGAACACGTTGAGTGACCCGACTCTGGACTGCGACGATGACCAGAATTTAATTTGTATTCTTTTCTTTTTTTATCTCTTGCTCTGAATATAGAATCGTGAGGTATGAATGCTGCTTGGGATTCAAGTCGATGTATGGGTGTCCAGGGTGCACCGGTGGTAAGTAAACATGATAATAATATAGCTTCAGCGCAAAGTATATTAAAGTCATATACTCAATACTCATATATTAGGATACAAAGATAGTATGAAGATAATCATAATTACCTAACGCGGCACTATTCATTGTGTCCCGACTAGTTTTTGGATTTTTGTTATAAATAATACAAAGATTTTTTAAAGTGCTGCCAGTATATACTATACATAAATAGTAAATATTTCTGTATACCAATTTAGTATAATATTGTGTGGCGAGGGCAAAAATTGCCTGGAAAAAAGTTTATGTTTTGTAAGGACCGTAAATATAGATTTCAGTGTCTGTCTGTGCAGAAGATACGCGTGATATGTGAGCTCAGTACTTTTGGGAATTTCCACTTTACCGTCTGCTGGACGGAAAAATATCGTTTTCCAACGCTTCAACCGTCATTGAAAACTAAACTTTCTGTGCAAGCGTGACAAAAAATATGTTATGCAAAACTGTACGTCTTTACGATTTTATTCCATTATTAAGATCGAGAAATCTTATATTTTATATTTTTATCACCGGATATTTTTTAGTTTCTGACTACGTTTAAGTGGTAACCCATATTTTCAATTTCATATATTAATAAAACAGAAATCGACTGTGAAAAGATATTTTATTTAGGAATTTAAATAACAAAAGCATTACCTTAATACATATAAATAATATATAAGATATGTAATATGTAATGATACCACAGTCGTGACAATTAACAATATTAATTATTTACAGTAAAACCGACAAAGAACGTGTTGGAAACCGCTCAAGAACTCGGAGCCAGCGAGTTTGTCCGGTACGCCCGGCAACATGGCTTGTACGATTCGTTGACCAGCGGCGGCCCGTATACGATATTCGTTCCCACCGACGAAGCTTTTTCCGTATATTGATTCATATATTTTTACTATAATATTATTTTATTGTGAAACATAATACAAAAGCCGTTTGTATGTCATTGTGGTATATTATAATCATAGGCGCAAATAGCGTTTGAGATTTGGGGGGGCTGATGGGGCCTTACTTTAATAATATTGAATAAGCTTAAAACAAAATGTAGAAAATGTTTGGGGGGGCTATGGACATTTTTGAGGGGCTTAGCCCCTAAAGGCCCATTATTTGCGCCAGTGATTATAATTAATCTTATTTTTCTATTTTGTGTGTGCGCGCGACTGTAGAAAATTGATAACGCGCATCGGGCGGCCATGGAGTCTTACGAATCGGCCATCGAGATACTCAGATACCACGTGGTGCCTTTGAGGATCGTGACACAAAACGTATCTTCCAACGAGATGTTGAACACATTGAACGATGGACTTCAATTGAGGTTTAATAAGTACTCAACAAAAGTGAGCAACATTTTCCTAGTAACATAACAGTTTTAATAATATTATATTACTCATATATGATATAACTCGCTTCACATAGCGGGCAACGGTACAGAATATCAACGAACAATATTCCAACTTATGAAACTCTAATAAATCGCGTTTTAAAATATTACAGCCGTAGCTTGTATAATATACATTTTAATTTACAAGGAAAATATCAAACAAAATTTAACTTTCAACAATATCAGAATAGATATTCACATTTATAAATAGGTACCTACAATTAAAAACTAAAATAATATACCTATGCATATTTTGAGTTTTAATTGTGAAAACATTAAAACAAATTGGTATGTATAAAAATTTATCTTGAACACTTTTAGGTATTCTAGTCTTTCATTATATTATAATTCATAATTATATATAATATTCGAATAAGAATAACGATTTTAAATTTTAATACATTGGATTTTGTAGATCGAAACAATAAATTGTGTTACGATACTGCGTAAGAACCGAATTGCTCAAAATGGAGTGGTACATTTAATAAATTCCGTACTAAGTCCTTACACATATTCAAATCGAAATTTGGTGCAAATTATCAACCAGGTCAGAGATAACTTAATAGGTATTTTTACAAAAACTAATAAATAGTAATGAAAATGAACCTTGTCTCTTTGTAGAATCAAGACTTAACAATATTTTCAAAAATGCTCGAAGTTTCGCGTATGCATCAAAGTTTAAAAGAAACATTTCAAACACTAACAGTTATGGTTCCAACCGATATAGCATTACAAAGATTTCCGCAAAATCAACTCAGAAGGATATTGAGTGACGAGACACTTAGCAAAGGTACGTGTGGTGAAATTGAATAGCTATATTATATTGTAAATTGTTGCTTCTGAACGTCAATTGCACGTCCATAAGTAGATATACATATATTTAAATGTTTCTGAAAAAAAATTAAATGAATATTTGAATTTATAAACCATATTTGTATATTGTATACCTAACAATAAAAAAAATCCAGTAACCCTACTCGAGTAACCTAACTATGTAAAATTATATGATTGCCAAGAAAAATTCCTAAGAGTTACAGTATAGTAGGTACTTTATAAAATAATAATATGTTGAAAAAACAGTTGCATGTCACATGTATAAAGCAATATTGTAATAAGTATTAACAGAGGTATTATTTTTATTTATTTCAAACTCCTATTTTCTATTTGAAAATTTTCTTTAGCGTTTGTGTTAAAGCACATATTACCGACACCCATTTGTTTGAGTGCTGTCACCGAAGATCAGTACGTCAGGAGTCTGGCGGACAGCTATAATTACGTGAAATTCAGCTGTGATGTGAAGCATACTGTGACGGCTCAAGGAAACTGTATCAATAACGATTTGAAATTATCGTCCAACGGAATTATTTACGCAATAAATTTTGCACTGAGCTCCGAAGAAGGTATATTGATTAATATGAGTATTGTATATGTAATCAAAACATATACCGTATTGCAGATTACTAGGGCTCGGATATATATGTATTTATACAATAAAAATATGTACATAAATATGTGCTAAAGAATTCAAAATGTGTGTTATCGAAAAAAAATAATAATTAATAATATAATAAAATGTAATAAAAAATGTATATTTATCTAATTATATTGATTACAAACATTAATTAACATTAATTTTTAAATTTTCGAATCCAAAAGATCACCGATATTGTCATAAAATCTTAATAATAATTAATAATAAAATGTAATAAAAAATGCATATTTATCTATAGTTATCTAATTATCTTGATTACAATTAATAATAACATGCACATTAAAATTTTCGAATTCAAAAGATCATCGATATAATATATAGTCATGATAACCTTTCAATTATTCTAACTCTGAAGAAAAGAC
>NC_042496.1:40191975-40208497 GCF_005508785.2 Acyrthosiphon pisum
AAAACATGTATTTATGATAAAAATATGTAAAAATGTGTAAAATCAAATATAGCTCGTTTTATCAAAAATATTGTGAAACAAATTTATCACTTGCCGAAATTAGTTTAACATGTCGCAGAGAAAATATGTATTTACATATAAATCCGAGCCTTACAGATTACAGATAGTATAAAATAATACTATAAAACAGTTCATTTTCATTCGGAATAAAAAAAAAGTAATACCACCTATGTATACAATATATACATGTATAATGTATAGCCACATAGGTACTTGCATTTTTTGAATTCCTATAAGATTGTATGTACAATATACTATGTTTATTATTATTATATACTTAACGCGGTTTGCAGGGAAATCGGCGTTGCAGATCATGCAGCATTTGGGTCTAAGCGAATTTGTTCAGATCGTCAACATCGCCGGTCTCGCGCAAACGTTTGAAAATTTTAACGCATTAACTGTTTTTGCACCGACCAACAAAGCCTTCAGATGTAAGTCACCGCAATAATTATAAATACACACATATTATATTATTTATGTCTATTAAGTATTCTTCACGCGAACACATAGTATAAATGATTACGGTAGGTACGTGTTTTCCAATGACGGATGACGTATATTCTACCTATATAGTGTGCATTCGTGTGTGTCATGTCTGTGTGTGTGTAATATAAATATTTTGCAATTGACTTGACGTAGGTATGAATCCTATGGAAATGTATCACATCCGGTCCGACCCAAGTGCCGCCCGAGCGTTCGTAGATTTTCATGTCGGGAGACAGATAATGACGGCCGAGAACATTTACGACGGGAAAATCGTCGAGACCTTTGCTCCCGGGAAGCAACTCCGTCTGCAGTGCGTCCAGAACGAGTTCGGTGTCGAAGGACGTCGGATTCACTTTCAAGCCGTGCGAGGCTACAACGGGGCCGTTCACGTCGTCGACCATGTATTGTATCCGCCGACGATATCCGTCGAAGACCTGATCAGGAAAAACGATAGTTTCAGGTATAAACTATAATAAGGATATGTATACTAATAATAGCTCCTCGTCGCCGGTTATTGCATCAACGAATGAAAAAATTGACTTTAGACTTTAAAAATATTTTTTAATATTGTTATAACGTAATTAATGCGATAACTGAAGCTAAAATTGAAAACATTTAAATCGCTCGCGAGTACAAAGATATATATTTAAAACTTCGATGGTCGCCATCTTGTAACGCGTCATAATATTCTTCATAATTAAATATATGCTTGTAAATTATAATTTAAGCGCTATGATACTATAAAACAAAGTATACGATAAGACTATTAAAGGCAAAATTTGAAACAAAATAGGTTAGGTTAGGTATTGCGGTAAAGTAATGTTAATATTATATATTGTATATGTAAAACGCCAACTAAAGTAGTCTTAAAACTGTTTGAAACTTCACTCATATGCTTTTTGGATTTTCAAAATTTGGAAAATAATTTAAGTTAAACTAAAAAAGAAAATAGGTTAAATAATAAATAATGACACGAATAAAAATAACTACATCATACATTTTATAAACAATTAAAATTATATGTATGATAAAAGCGTTTGAGGACCACTGCAGCATATTCCGATCCCTCCCATGTAGCAACTTCACTACAGCAATAATACAGTGCAAGCCCCCCCCCCCCCCCATATCGACCAACTGAAGTACTAATTATCTGAGATTTTAAATGCGCTTTTGGCGATTCTTCAGTTTGTACGCGCAAGCAATGGACCTGGTGCTGGGCGCTTCTTCGGAGGGTCGGACGTCATTCGAGTTCTGCAGTGGCGTGCACAATACGTACTTCATACCCACGGACTATGCGTTCAGGAAACTCGGGGCCGTCGAACTGAACCGGTTGTTCGGCAACCCTACACGCATGCGACAAATCCTCGACAACCACCGGGCCGATCGCATCTTGCCGTCGGCGTTGATCGGCACGCGTCAGCAGTACGAGATAAAAACAAAAAACGAAATCGTCCGCGTATCCAACGAAGACGACAAGTTTATGGTATGAAGTCCATTATAAATAGTATGTCATTAAAATGTAGTTAACATTTTGATGCTTGAGCAGTCGAGCTGCCAATACTATAATAAAATAATATAGATAGTGTTCAAAAGTCATTGCCTATAGTTTAATAGATTGAATTTTTACTATCTAAAAAACGGCTTTCCGATACTAATATAGTTACATCATTTTAGCACCCCCTACATTAGTGTTAATTTATTTATCTCTAGTTGCGGCAGTTGCGCCAATGTAAGTATATTATTTGAAAGCTTTCTGCGTCGTTTTTATTTTGTAGATATATAAATATATATAATTACATAAAAACAATATTGACAAGTCAATTTTAATAATTAGTGTATAAATGTTATAAACAGGTCAACGAAGCTGAAATAATTGAAACGGATATAATTACGACCAATGGGCTAGTCCACGTGGTCGACGATCTGATTTTACCACAAAACAGACGGAGAAGCGAATGAATGTCGACTTCACAACTTATATTATTATTATATAAAATCAAAAAATAGTAACATATTAATTTAGTATTTTAGTAGACTATTTTATAATCTGCATTTACACAATTAAGTATCAACAATAGTAACAACAATATTAACTTAGTATAGCTGTAGGTAATAGGTATATTACCTAATTATTTTCAATATATTATTATTATGTTAAATTGTAAACTTATGGATTTAATTTTAAGTTAATAAAGCACATATTATATACCTAATAAAATTTCGTATTTCTATAAAAAATTGTTTTTCATTAGTTTAAACCAAATCATAGAGTAATACTCTATAGTTTAGACGTGTATTGTACTATTGCCTAATGACGAAAGAAAACCGTAAAAAAGTGAAAAAATTCGTATATTTACGTCATCATAACGCGCGGCGCAACATTCCTATGACGGCCGTTGGTCTTTGTCACTTATCTATTACTCTTACGCTAAAAATGTATAGAACAAAAAACGAATAAGTCACAAATTTTACGATCTTCAATTTTTATTTAAGCTATTTTTATCGTAAATTTAATAATTTTAGATATTGTAAAAAAAACCGTAAAAAAGTGAAAAATACCTATCACCTAAAATCCAAGATTGCGGACGGTTACGGACCTCTGAGGGATGGGGCATTTTTTTTGGTCAATCAGGACCCCAAGATTAAACTTAAGAGGACGCTACCCATACATTTGTTGTCTCCGTCTTACACACGCACGACATGGCAAATTGTCGTTCACAAGTTTCAATAGAGTGCTGTTAGCTTTGATATTAGAGTGATTTGACCTATTATCAATTTTCTAGATAAAAACATTATCTGTGCTTAAGCGTTGGATTTTATTCGATATTTTAATTTTCAAGCGAGATATGAGCATTTTAAATTTTTGATACTTCACATACCCATATCTTGCTTGAAAATAAACATTTTGAAAAATCGGCAACGCTTAGGCACAGATAATGTTCTTACCTAAAAGTTTTAAAATAGGTCAATTCACTCTAGTATCAAAACTAACAGCACACTATTGAAACTTGTGAACGACAATATGCCATGTCGTGCGTGTGTAAGACGGAGACAACAAATGTATGGATAGCGTCCTCTTAAGTATTTTTTGCAAGGCAACGACTTTTTTAGAGCTCTATTGACTGGATTAATAGACAAAACGCGTTTACGCAGTCCGAGTATAAATCGCTCAATTTTGGTACTAGAGTGAAAATCCTTATTATTAAATTAAATTGTGACAATATTTCTGAGGATAAGTATAGTTGCGTTTTTTATTATACCTAATATAACGATTAACGTTTATTATATCGTTTAGAAATAGCAAAAATTTCAACATTTTTAAAATACCTTTAATTTTTTTCTTTAAACTCAACGTCTTTCCCTCCAAAATATTGTCATCTTTTAATATTGTGATAGGCGTTTTTATTCTAACTAAATCTAACACTAAAATTGAGCGAGTTCTACTCAGACTGCGTTAACGCGTTTTGTCTATGTCGTACGTGTGTAAGACGGAGACAACACATGCGTGTGTGACGTCCTCTTAACTAACTCATTAAGTAACAAACTTAATTAGGGTGTTGACCAGTTGCCCCCCCCCACGGCTGTTAACGGGATTTTAAAAATATACCAGTTGCCCTCGCATGATTACAATATATAGCCCGTGTAATAGGGGAGGTAAATATACAAATAATATATAAAATTATTTATAAAAAATAAAGTAAAATAGGTAGTATAAAATGATAGAAAATTATCATATTTTGTAATAATTACTAATAAAATAATATGAAGACAATAGTCAATAAAATAATAAATATTATAATTATGTGGCATACATACAATGTTATAATTTGACAACACAAAAAAAAAAAATTAGATAAATTATTATGTTTTGTTATAATTACTAATAGATTTTACAAAATCTAGTCTACTAATATTCTTGTTTTATATTTATTTAAAAATCTTCAATTCTGGCTTTTTTTGTT
Source organism: Acyrthosiphon pisum (assembly GCF_005508785.2). Taxonomy (NCBI): domain Eukaryota; kingdom Metazoa; phylum Arthropoda; class Insecta; order Hemiptera; family Aphididae; genus Acyrthosiphon; species Acyrthosiphon pisum. The sequence continues at coordinate 40,196,484 of NC_042496.1, forward strand.
TAAGTATGTGCAATTAGTAATATTTTTAATTTCGTTTACACTGCCTATAGCACTGTATGTCTGTATGTATTTGTTTTATTACAAAATACAATATCATATATAATTGCAAGTATAAAAATTATTTAACTTTATTTTTATAAACAATTTTATTTATTGTTTATATATTATTTACCTCCCCTATTTTACGGGCTATATATTGTAATCGTGTATATATTTACATATGAGAGCAACTGGTACATTTGGTTGAGGGCAACTGGCTACTGGCACATATTGCTCTAGGACCTAGGTAGTTTAAGGGGAATTGGTATAAAAAAAGGTACTTTTGGGGGCAACTGGTACATGCCCCTTAGTTAATAGGTCTATCGTTATTCGTTTATATATAAATGTGTAAAAAAATAAAGTTCTTGAATAGGCAATGTAAACAGGCAGTCGATTTCGAGATAAGTATTATCTAAAGCAGTGATCACTGACCAATCATTAAAAATCATTTTAATAACAATTACCCAACTACTATGACTTGTGAGATCAGAGTTATTACATTTTATCTTTGAACACAATTATTATAATATTATAATAGTTCAAATTAAAACAACATAGATAGGTAGCACAATAATGAACTTGGCTTATGATTTTGTATTCTGTGTTGATAATGCAGTTATCAGCGAAATTCCGAACATTCAAGGTGTGTCATCCGTCGAAAACTATCCAACAGCTGCTTTGGGACGAAAATTCGACGATTGCACCGGATTACAACCCATCCAGGTACGATTCGTTTTATATATAGATCAAAACATTACCCTTAACTCACCAGTTGCTTGACGTCTTGAAGAGGGTGTCGGCAGTTTTGAGTAAATTACTAGGTAGTAGTTACGGGTCTTCTATCCAAAACCGTCTGATGCTCCGATGGGTTATGACGAGTGGCTACTGAATCCAAGCAACGACCAAATATCACCATCGACAAATATATACTCTGTTCAGCGACAACAATAATCATAGGTATTACTAATTAGTATTTGTTGCGTTATTTATTTTTCAGGTTAAGAATTGAAAAGCGCGCGTCACATTATCACCGACGGTGACGAAATTTGATACCGTTTCATGTTACAAGACGATACGATATACCAGCAGCTGCATACTTGGGAATTGTGAGTTGGGACGCCATCAATCGTGTTGGATATCATTGTACTTAGAAACGATGACGGAGACGTTCAAATTGTCCGACTACGATTGCGTCGGTTTCGACCTAGACAATACGTTATGCGAATACCGCATAGGGCCCATGGTCCAGATGATTTATGACGTGCTGATCGATTACCTTATAAAAAACTGTAATTACTCGGACAAACATCTGCGGCAGCCAATAGATTTTGATTTCTTTCAGCGGGGTCTGTTTTTAGATGCTGAAAAAGGTAACATTTTAAAAATCAACGGTACCGGTCAAATACTAAGAGCAGCCCATGGCACTAATTTCATGTCCGACGAAGAAATCATGTCCGTGTATGGCCCTAACAGGACGTGGGCGGTGACTGATGTGTTTGTAGAAAATTTTCTAGAAACATGGAACGGACCCATGTCTGAAAAAATTAGACCTCTACTTGATTTTTTTGATATTCCCGTGTCACTTGTATTTGGACGTTGTATTGACGGCATTGATAACATATCTCGCCCTCAAACCTATAATGTCTGGCCTGATGTGTTAAAAGGCTTGGTCTATATGTACTCCAGGGAAAACTTTTCAGCTAATACTAGCGATTATTTTCGATACTTGAAATCTACTCCCTCTTTATATTATAATAAATGTCCAGACTATGTGCTTAACTGGCTTAAAGAATTAAAACAAACCAAAAAAGTTTTCCTGATTTCGGGATCACATGTTGACTACGCCAATTTTACAGCTACACAGTCATTAGGTGAAAATTGGAAAGAACTATTTGACATAGCTGTTTTTTATTCAAGAAAACCAGGATTTTTCACTACGAATAGACCATTTTATAACACCGATACTCAAATGTTAAACGAATGTGGTATTGTGGACAACATACAGTTTAACAATATTTATAGTCAAGGTAATTGGGATCAGTTACATGATTTATTAAAAAGAGAAACTGGGAAGTCTAACCCGAAGTGCTTGTATGTTGGCGATAATATACTGCAAGATGTCGTAGCTCCTGCCAAGTTCTCTGGTCTAGATACTATAGCTGTTGTTGAGGAAATGAAATTAGATTCAAATGATAATGATATTAATCCTGACAATAACATGTTAAGAACGAACAAATGGAGTTCATATCTGGTCGACTGCGACAAAAAAGACACATCCATTTGGACTTCATTCATTGCGAATCATGGAAAACTTTGTATTCCGTCCATAAAGAATTTGGCAAAAAAGCCTATAAATTTTGAATTTACACCATTTACCAAGAATAAAATCACTTTTAATGGCAATGGATTTTTCCCATTTATACCGAATAGCTTATACAAAATTTTAAAATAATAATGTAAAGACATTAATACATTTTTCTTACAATTTTAAATGGTTTTTGTATTAATTTGTGAATGCTTTTACTGTACCAAACGTATAACCACAATAACTACATATTTTCTGTGCTCAATTGCTAACTAAACATATTTAATAATTATTTATATGGAAACAATTAAACAAGTTACTTCATCGTCATAAAAAGTAAAAGTCTATTGTTCAGTTAATGATTAACTATAAAAATGAACTACAAATTACAATCTATGTCAAGTTAATTTTTTCAAAAATGTTTGGCACATTTGGGAAGAACTATACTACGACTATTATTCAGATAATTATCTAAGTATAATTTTACACCGCTGTCTGGTATTGATATATAAAAGTACACTATACATTATGATGCATGAAAACTCTAGTATTACGCATTACCCACGCCTAGGGCAGCACTTAAGCAGCATTTTTTGCTTAAATTTATCATCTTAAAAAATCTTAATTGGACTGGTGTATTTAAAAATACAATACTTTGAATACAGGATAATATTCTAAAAAAGGAATTTTAATGTGAATTAACAATAATCAAAAATTTAAATTATTAACAATAATAAACACTAAAAACTTGATCATAACCCATTAACAAAAAACATTTTAAATAGAATTAATTTTTGTGAAATTAACATGATTAAAAAAAATTATCAACCCTGATTTTAGCTAAACTAATTTTCCTTTGTTGGATGATGCACAGTATATAATATTCCCTCAGTAATGTACCCTGCAACAAATATCAAGAATTAATAACAGTTTTGGACTTGGATCTAAGAGGTACTTACAATCTGATGTACTAGTACAGAGAACAATTAAGTGATCATTGATTATAATGTCTCGATAGCTATAGCAATACCCATACCTCCGCCAATACATAAGGATGCTATTCCTCGTTTTTTGCCGGTCCTCAACAATATGTGCACCAACGTAACCAATACTCGAGCACCTAAATTAAATGGATCACATAATTTAGTCACATGAATTTAATTGTTTTATGGTTCATAATATTATCTCAAATTGATTAATTTATAAATTGTATTTATTTGTAAAATTGAATTAAATTATTATATTTAAAATGTTTTTTTTTATACAATATTAATTTAGTTATTAGTTAAACAAACAATCTGTTATTTATTTATTGTTCTAAAGATCTAAATATTGATAGTTGACACTTATGCGATAATTAATTCAATATATATTATACGATTGGTAGCGGCAGTAGTTGCATTCAGTCACGAAATATGTTCTGAGTACAAGCACCGGCCGGTGTCACTAGTTCCCAGATAAGGACCGTCCGGGTTTCAGAGACAAATCCTTGCGATACAATATACATACACACACGTGTTCCAACCCGACCGTACCGCCCCCCTCTACAAATAGCTAATGGCCAAAGTTGCCAAATAGATAAATAATAAAAAAAAAAATTATATGATAATTTATACTATAAATTATGGCCCCTTTCTTATTAAACATACTAAATGGCCTATCCGATATTATGATTCATAATTTTTTGATACCAATTAATTATTTTATGTACAATTTAAAACCTGTGACGACCAAGTGTAGTCATTGACATTTTACCATACTCTTTGTGTTTTAATTATAATATTATGGTTCAGTTTAATTTAATTTTAAGCGTCTATCACATAATAACAACAATATTCATACCAGATGCTCCGATAGGATGACCCAATGAAATGGCACCTCCATTAACATTTACTTTCTCTGAAGTTATTCCTAAATCACGCTCTACAGCAATTGAATGTGCAGCATATGCTTCGTTTAATTCAAAAATATCCACGCTATCCATTGTCCAACCAGCTTTTTCAATCTATTAATGTGGTAACATTTTTAGTTAATTACTCAATGTTAAGTGTTAAGTATGTTGAGCATGCATACATAGCTATTTGTAGACTTAAAAGATTACAGCTGTACATTATATTACATTGTATTAAAATTATATTTGGCTTTAAATAGAAATTGTTAACACCTACCGTCTTAAACACAGCAGGTACTGGTCCCATACCCATTATTTTTGGATCAAGCCCGCACACAGCATGAGCAACGATTTTAGCCATTGGAGTACAACCTCGTTTTTTACATTCTTCTCCGTTCATTAAAAGAACTACTGCAGCACCATCATTTCTTCCTGATGCATTTCCGACAGTGACTACACCACCATTCTAAATATGAACAAAAACATTCAAATTAGGTACTTCTAAAATTATATTATATGTATGTCTAATGATTTATAAACTAACAGGTTTAAAAGCTGGTTTCAATGCAGATAATGAATTTAAAGTTATATCATTTCTTGGATATTCATCTGTGTCAAATACGATGGTATTCTGTCGCATTTTCACTTCAACAGGTGCTATTTCATCTTTGAAGTAACCATTTTTTTGAGCTTCTGCTGTCCGTTTCTGAGACTCAAAAGCATAATTGTCTTGAAGTTCCCTTGAAATATTATACTGTTCAGCAATATTTTCAGCTGAAAAGAACATATTTAATTAATTAATAGTCAAATATATATAAAAATCTCGTATCACAATGTTTGGTCAGGATGAACTCCGAAACTACTGGACCGATCTTGACGAATTTTTTAACACTGTGTGTAATTTGATCTAATTTAAAAGATAGGATAGTTTTTATCTCGAGTAAGGCCCTTAATATTTTTTTTATTGCAATAATTATAAAAAAGAAAGTTATAGAGAGGAAACTCCAGGTATCTTGCCTGCCAGTTCGGCCTTGTTCATGCATAATGGACAAAATAAAAAATAACCTGCTCCATATTACCAAAGTAGTAAGTTATGAAGATGGAGAATGAAAAACCTAACGTATAATGGCAGTTTTTTCAATATTTAAATTTTAAATCAAAATGTTTATATTAAATATCGTTGTAACAAACCAGATGTACACATACTGCCATTACAGGTTGAAATGCCATAAGCCACAATATTTCAGACTTACGTGCTACTTACCAACCTATACAAGCTAAATTATTCTTTTTATTTTTACCTACATTTTTCATTGTTTATTGGACATTTTAGCTTAGGAGGGAAGTACAAAAATATAAAAAGTAGTAATTAACATACTTTAATTTATAATTAAAAAATCAAAAAAACTGTTCTATTTTTACCTAAAACCCACAGTTAAATAGGTAGATATTAGAATAACTCAACTAATTTAAATTCAAACCCATCTTTTACATAATTTTTTGATTTACCAGTTATGCCCATATGTATGTTGTTAAATGCGTCTGTCAAACCATCGTATAGCATCGTATCTATCAATTCTGTGTTACCCATTTTGATACCAGATCGCAAATTTACAACATGAGGAGCGTTACTCATGCTCTCTTGGCCACCTGCAATGACAATTGAAGAATCTCCGCATTTGATTGACTGGTATCCATGAACCACAGCCCTAGGGGACAATCACCTTATTTTTTTCATATAATTTAAATAATTTTTATCCTACATAACAAACTAGTTAGTTTTCTATGTAGGTACCTAATATATAATAAATAATGTTCATGAATAATTTTAAATTTCAACTCACTTCAGCCCAGATCCACAGAGCAGGTTGATACCATGAGCAGGTACAGTGATTGGAATTCCAGCATTTATCGAAGCTTGTCTTGCTGGATTTTGACCTTGTCCAGCTGTAAGGGTCTATAAAATATTCATATAATTGTTATATATTTTTACAAGCACGTGTATCACTAAGTACTGAAAATGTGACATATTGTATATATTTTTGTTTACCTGTCCAAGAATAACTTCAGACACTTCATTTGAATTGACATTAGCTCTTTTAAGTACTTCTGAAATCACTATGGAGCCTAATTGATGAGCTTTCAAAGACGACAATGAACCGCCAAATGAACCTAGAGTAAATACACAATATTAATTATATTCAAAACCAAAGGTGAATTGTGGTCAAAGATTTTTCATTAAATCAAACAGATGTACAGAAGAAATACATCATACGTATACATTATATTCATAACACATCCAAATAAAATTTAAATCTACATTTCAAAATGTTCCAACTAACTAGCCACTAGGTTACCATCAACCATAGTCCATAGGTCCACCGTATGGCGGACCTTGAATGGTTTTTTTCTGGCCTGTTGACAAAAATTTATTTTGAATTAAATGAGATTTTTTTTAGTTTACATGCAACCCTTATTTAACCATATTTCATTTTAAACAAAAATATATTAGTTGTCTTCAATATATGCTATTAAATAATATGTAATAGCAGATATTACGTTATACTATTAAATTACTGATATAATTGGTATACATCCAACAATAATTTACAATAATTATCTGAACTAGATACTCTTAAGTTTAATGATCAAAAATATAAATCATAAAACCAACTTGAGTCTTATTAAAGTATAACTTGTATTTTATCTTTAAATTAATAAACAATAAACATTAATAGAATAATGAATGACCAATAAAGGTAATCCATTAAATTTTAAAACCTATTAAGAATTTCGAAATTTCTTGATAAAGTGTTTCTTTAATTATAATATAAGTATAGCAAAAAATAAATATTAAAAATTTTAGTTGCTAAATAAAATATTATGTACCTACTTATAGGTAAAATATAATATGAACATATTGATATATACATATCTATATATCTATAGAACAATAATTTATCTTTCAAGATATATATTTATTTAACAAGATAAAGCAAATTTGTCCAACACATAAATCATTTTTTATGATTTAACATAAAATAATATATATATTATGCGTATACTAGCTGATCCCGCGCACTTTGTTGCCGGTAGTAAATGACAACTCTAAAAAATTGTGATTGTTCAACTCCTTTTGGGTATAACTCGATGGGGTAAGTGCAACTCAGCCACATTGGAAGGCAATGCAAAATTCGATTTGATGCAAACTTGTACCTAATCTGCCTGAATAACCAATGGCAACCAATAATAAATAAATACTAATTTCTACTAATTATTCTCCTAAAACCAGGAATGGAAAACGTTTTTGAAAACGTTATTAAACGGAAAAAAAACGAAAACAATTAATAAAACGAAAACGGAAAAAAAACAAACAATTAACAAAACAAATACAAAAAACAACAAAAAACGATAACAAAAAATCCCAAAAACCGAAAAAAATGTAATAACAAAATCAAAAACGAAAACGAAAATAAATTATAGTATTATACATTTTTAAGTTATTTATACCAAGAAAAAATAAATGTGAATAAAATTTCCCTTGTCTGCTTTTTAATCTCTAACTTTAAAAACATTTTAATCTGAAATCAGAAATTATGAATTTTCTAATTTTTATATAAATTCTAATTTTATTTAAAATTTAAATATTAAGAATAATTAATTTTAAATTTTAAGTGCATTTCTATATTGCTCGTTACTATTATAACTTAAAAGTTATAAAAATATAATATAAAAAAAAATATATTATCAAAAACGTTATTTGGAAACAATAGAAAAATAACGTTTTTAAAAACGTTGATCAAATACAATATGAAAAAATAACGTTTTTAAAAACTTTAATCAAAAATAACATAGAAAAATAACGTTTTTAAAAACGTTAAACAAAAACGATATATTTTATAAATCAATAAACAAAAATGAAAACGAAAAAATTAAAAACATTTTTCATCCCTGCCTAAAACCAATAGTATCCATTTATAAACAAAAATTTCCATTGTAAATCTCAAAATTTCTGTTTGAGCACCTCCCAATGTTGGGCCTACCGGGTCCAATTGTGAATCTAAACCATTCCAGGACCCACTCAGGCGTAAAAAATTTCATTCAAATCGGTGGAGCCGTTTAGTATGAGTTTGAATATTTACACACGGAAAGAAATATAATATATTCTACAAAGATATATATTATTATGTATTATGTAATTTAATATACATTTTCAAAAATCTTAAAATCTTAAAATTGTTTAATACTCACTAAAAATTAAATTTGTCTAATTAAAAATGTAATAAGCACATAGTATTACAACTCACTACTATAGTAGCTAATATAGGGTTGGCAAATCCGTGGCACATGTATCCAATAAGGCAAGAAAAAAATTTAAATAGCTACTTATTAGTTAGGTAGATATGACTAATATTATTTTAAACTATAAATAATAAATTCGCAATGTGACCACTTTTCATCATCGTTTACGTCCATAAGAAAATTAAATTGTAGGCTTATTAAAAACGTAGATTATACACTAAACGTAAAACATTATACATATAATATTTTACATAATTTAGGAAAATAAATTAGGTAATTTTTGGAATGGATGGCATAAAATCTGCCATCCCTATAGTTTATTATATATAATACTAGCTGAATAACCTAGGCGTTGCCCGGGAAAAAAAATTGTGATTAATTAACTCCTTTTGGGTGTATTCGCTTTGCATAGGTATGGAAGCAAAATCATATTATATTTTAATTTTTAGCCATCCCTCGTGGTGTTGCCCGTGTGTTTCGCTTATGGTCATGCGAACAGTATATTATCAGATAGACAATCCACCTGCGGTAGATTGCGGACACAGTGAGGAGGGAGATAAATATAGCCTATATTAGTACAGCTTCGTAGTTGAAAAAAACACGTGTATACAGTGTAACTAAAATAGCATTGAAGTCATAGTTGATTATCCCGGATTTTTAGGAGTATTTAATATTTATATATTTATACATTTTGGGGGTTATTTTATTTATTTTTATGGATAAACCAGCGTAATTGTACTTGGCTATGTGAAATGATTTCCGCATTATACAACTTGCAACCAAAGGCAACCATTATTAAACAAAAAAAAAGTTTCGATTCCACCGTGAAGCTTAAGATCCATAGGCGCAAATAGCGTTTGGGATTTGGGGGGGGGCTAAAGCCTTACTTTGATAATATTGAATAAGATTAAAACAAAACGTAGGAAATGTTTGGGGGGGCTATGTACATTTTTGGGAGGGCTTAGCCCCTAAGGCCCCCCCTATTTGCGCTTATGTTAAGATCCCTATTTTACCACCTCTTTAAAAAGCGAATATCAGAAACTCCTTTCTTATTGCGTATCTAGATCATAATATCAAATTATATAAAATTATAATTGTAAATATTTATGATATTACGTGTGTCCGAACTCCGGCAAGGCAATGCAGAAATAATTAAATAAATAAAATTTATACCTATGTGTATTGGTTTATGTTATTGGTGTGCATTTTATCATTTAAATATAATTGGAGTATTGCAATACCATGGTGCACAGTCTGCGATGCACAGGGTTCTATACTAATATAATATAGAAATTTGTGGCGCAATAGGTACAAGAGATAATTTTTATCGATAATCTTCTCGGAATAATTCTTATTGTTGACCTTCCGATAAAAGGCTATCCTTTTACACAGGACTTGTTAGAGGTAGGTACTTGTACACCTGCGGGCCCCCGTGCAGCACAATACGTATTGGCGGTGAATAATTATAATTGTTAATTACTCTACTAAAACGCAACATTTTTGAAAATCCTTTCTTTTTGCACGGTGAAAGTATAAGAAAAACCTCTGTTCCGCATTTCAAGTTCGTACGTTATGTAGTTTTTGAGTTACAGCGATGAGTGAGCCAGTGGTATTTGAACTTCATATATGTATAGATTATTAAATTGTTATTATGTATTTTATTTTATATAAATAATTTGGGCGCATGTAAACTCCGCCAGGAAAATAAAACAGGTAAAATTGGGTTCATGTAAACTCCGCCAGTGACAAAAATCAGGTAAAATTAAGTTCATGTAAACTCCGCCAGTGAAAAAAATGAAGAACCAGTATACACTATACAATTAATATAATAAGCAGATTATTATTAAACAAAAAAATCATAATTTTATAGTAATTATTATCCTTATTAATTAAGTATATCGTATATGTATACCAAAGTATATAAAAAACTTAAAAATAAAAATAATAAATGTTCGAACAAATCAAACAAATTGCAATGGCCAGTTTGATGTGTAGGTATATAATAATATGTAGGTATATTATATTATTATGACATAATATGTTATTATAGGTACTTATAATATTTTGAACTGTAAACTAAAATTATGAGATACAATTAATAGATATTCAAACATAAATAATATTCAAATATAAATTAACTATTAAAACTATTTAGTATTTATAGCTTTTTCTAACACAATAATTTCATTTTCATTTTGAACTTTTGAGTTTATTTACTAGAGAAATATCATTTAGTTTTATATAAGGAAGGCCTAATTAATACTGGCGGAGTTTCCATACACCCATTACAGGTAAGAAAATAAAACTGGCGGAGTTTACAATCGCCCAAATAATTTATATAACATTTTGAGGGCCTATGTTTATGCCCAAACTGTAGTGTTGCCAGATACCTATGGCTAAAATCTCGTATCAAGCTTCCCAAAATTCTCGTATTTGAACTTCAATCCTCGTACACAAAAAAAAAACAATTATTGTAGGTAGGTAGTACCTATAGTAGGTAAATTATTATTAATAATTATAAACTAAAATTGTTCTCAATTCAATACGACGAAAAATTACTATAAATAATGAACTACCTATGTTTGCCAACAATTTTGTTTGTTTTTTTTGAACATTTTAGATTGCCGATTTAATTATTTAAATATATAAAATGGTAGTTATAAGAAAGAATTATTTGGCTCTTGTAATTTAGGTATTTCAGTTAAAAGTATTCATGTATATTATACTAAACTTTAGAAGACCATAGTTAATAACCTAGCAAACAAAAATTGATCATTTGACTGTCAAAATGATCAGAAAAAAGCTTTACCAGAATCCATCAAAAAAATAGTAGTTACCATTTGCAAAAATAAAGTCGATTTTATTATTGGTACAACTGCGTGTTTAAAAATGTCATAAAAAAATTACCTGTTAAAAATAAAGAAACTTAAGAAACACATCTTTTTTTTGTTAATACCCTGTATATTTTTTGTATAGTAAAAAATTATACAATAATATAAAGTCGTTAATATGTAATGATATAATGGAACATTTCTACTTTACCGGGCACCCTTTTTTTTGCAATTTTTTTTTTGGAAACTGATGTAGTTAAGCACGCTGAAAACGATGGTGAAGTCCAAATTTGGCGCACGGACTTAGTTTTGAAGTTATGGTCTATTGAAGTTCGCTATTTTGCGATTTTCACGCATTCGCGGAACACTAGTTTACTACGACTATTTCGAATATTGAAATTTTTTTTTTCGAAACTTATGTAGTTAGGTACGCTGAAAACGATGGTGAAAACCGAATTTGGGGCACGGACTTAGTTTTGAAGTTATGGCCTAATGAAGTTCACTATTTCGCGATTTTTACGCATTCGCGCATCACACTAGTTTACTACGACTATTTCTAATTATATCAGTATAATCATAGTATGTAATATTGTAATCCATGAACTTCTTAGTTCATGATGTAATCTAAACTAATTGATAGTTAGTA
>NC_042496.1:40209395-40216290 GCF_005508785.2 Acyrthosiphon pisum
TTAACTGTCACACCTACTCTATGACAAATTTTTTTCTTTATGTTTTTAACAAAAAAATCGAAAATATGCCTCTATTTGTTTTGAAAAACCACCTTGGGGCAGCCCTCGGAATTTAACAAAGTTTTTATGGCCAGTTTTTTAAAGTCACAAAGTATATTGGTTGAACTCTGGCTTTTGGGTCTGGAAAAAAAAACGGGAAAAAATTTCTAAGTCCATATCACATCCATAATACTATCACTACGGCAATACTCCGCAGTGTTGCCATAACAATAATTTTATATACCACAATGATAATTTTATACAACGTAATAATCGAAAAAGTTCAAAATAATCAATTTATTCACTCGTTCATTTTTCAAAATATCCAGTAGTCGGTTTTGTGATAAATCGATTTTCCGACCGCTTTTCGCGGACCCGCTTGGCTTTTGGGTCTGGGAAAAAATGTCGAAATATCGTAAAACGTCTAAGAGGTTTTTTGTTCGTATACCACAATAATAATTTAATACTACGTAACAATCGCAAAATTATTCTAAGTTCAAAATAATCAATAATCAATTTTATATAGGTAGGTACCACAATATATTTATTCACGCGTTCATTTTCTAAGTCCAAAATATCGACTAATTCAATGATCGGTTTTTCGAAACCTCTAGGAAATAATATACACGTTTTGTTATAATTTCGATTTTCCGACGGCTTGGGTCTGGGAAAAAATATCCCGCACTCGGATTTTTGATTTTTCGATTTTCCGACCGCTTTTCACGGACCCCCTTGGCTTTTGGGTCTGGGAAAAAAAGTCGAAATATCGAAAAACGTCTAAGAGGTTTTATATTCGTATGCCGTTATACAAAAATATCCCGCAATCGGATTTTTGATTTTTCGATTTTCCGACCGCTTTTCGCGGACCCCCTTGGCTTTTGGGTCTGGGAAAAAAAGTCGAAATATCGAAAAACGTCTAAGAGGTTTTATATTCGTATGCCGTTATACAAAAATATCCCGCAATCGGATTTTTGATTTTTCGATTTTCCGACCGCTTTTCGCGGACCCCCTTGGCTTTTGGGTCTGGGAAAAAAAGTCGAAATATCGAAAAACGTCTAAGAGGTTTTATATTCGTATGCCGTTATACAAAAATATCCCGCAATCGGATTTTTGATTTTTCGATTTTCCGACCGCTTTTCGCGGACCCCCTTGGCTTTTGGGTCTGGGAAAAAAAGTCGAAATATCGAAAAACGTCTAAAAGGTTTTTTGTTCGTATACCCTATTAGAAAAATATCCAGTAGTCGGTTTTGTGATAAATCGGTATTCGTCAGTCGTTACCTACATTAAATATTTTTATTTAAATTACATTCGCGTTACTTGTAATTATTTTTATGGCTAATACGTTACTTTCATTTTTTATTCAAAAAGTAGGGCTCTACAAATAACGTTAATTTATTAAAAAAAAAATTACAGTTGCCCACCAAATGTACTTTATTTATTTTATTAAATATATTAAACAACAGGAATTATTGTTATGTTTAGTAAATATATTGTTTATTTTAATTTTTATATCATATTTTTTAAATACATTATCATATATTTATATTATATGATATAATTATATGAACTTAAAAATGTGGTGGCCCTAAAGAGGGCCGTTTTAAATTAGCGGTTCTTAAAAGAACCATTTTTGTTGACCATGATACAAAATATGTTTTTACTTTATTGTGTCAGGTATATTGTAATACGTAAGTACTGCTACCTATATTGTTTTAATAAATAATTATTTATTATAACATTCTGATTTTGAAAAAAGTCGGCTCGCAATATTAAATAAAGTGTTATGTAGTACTTTTCAAAACGCAATGGTAAAGTCTATCACCTGCAACATGTTGCGGCCGGTTCCCGACGATTTTAAATTGGTTTCGCCGAATCGGTCAGTCTGGCCCCGATAACGCTGTTTATTATGTTAATTATAGTTGTCGCGATCGTTTACCGATCGGTTGCGTATTATCGACAACCTACGAAACGCATTGTGATCCTATGTTAACTAGTGTGAACGACGATCGTATGTAAACTGTGCTTCCGTGAGTCTTAACATGGATTTAAATACACTGCTCCAGCCAAATCGCCTATCAATTTTTTCATTAGGATATTTTTTGGGTCCTGATTTTTCTGATGAGGAACGGAAATTGGCTGGGAAGCAGGGCGAAATCATTTTTAAACATTTTGGTGTGATTCCTGGCGATTTTGATGTTCCCGGATGTCATTGTGGTGAACCATTGTATCGTGTCACGGATGCAACCAGGAAACTTGGTTACCGTTTTAAGTGTGTGAACGGTCACAGATTGAACCCGACTAAAAATACATTTTTAGAATATGTTCATACGGCTGGAGAGTTAGGTTGTCATAAAATCATCCAAATGATTTATTTGTGGGTGGCTAAAGCCAATACAACGACAATCCAACAGGAAGTAAGTATATACTTATTATAATCATATAATAAAATATACATAGTTTTATTTGATCACACTAAAGTGACAACAGGTAGGTATTATAAATCAATCTTTATAATCTTAATAAATAATTTCAAATAAAATACATCTAAAATGTCAATATTAGGTTAAAGTGTCTACAGAAACGGTGGTAGCCTACACTGAATACTTCAGAGATGTTGCTTTAAAAATAGCATACCATGATTTTGAGCAAATCGGTGGAAGAAATGATATTGTGGAAATCGACGAAACTCATTTATTTCGGGCAAAATACAATGTTGACCGGCAAATGGCGTGGAGTGCCGTTTGGTTGTTTGGTATGAATTTTATTGTTTTAATAAAATATAATTTATCACAGTAATTTATATTTATAATATTATCTAATATTTTAGGAGGAATAAGTCGTACTACAAAAAAGGTATTTGGTACACTTGTTCCAGATAGATCGGCCGACACGTTAATACCTATCGCTCAACAGTACATCGATGACGAAAGTTTTATTTGTAGCGACATGTGGAGGGCATACAATACTTGCGGCCAAATCTTTAGGTAAATAAATAGACATTATAAAACTGTTTTAGAGTTGCTCCAAAAACCAAAATCGATTTTCTCGAAAACAGATTTTGCGTAAAAATTCCTGTTTTTCCTTAATTTTTCTTTTGTTTTTCACGGCGCTTTTGAAAACTATTGGATATTTCAAATTTTGACCTCCCGAATGCACCAACTAGACTCACTTTCCCATCAAACAATCTAAAATTTTATCTAAGTAGGTAGGTATAGGTATAGTAGGTAAATTAATATTAATAATTATAAAATGAAATTGTATTCTCAATTTTATATCACGAAAAATTACTATAAATAATGAACTATATTTGCCAACAATTTTGTTGGTTTTTTTTTTTTTTTTTTTTGAGCATTTTAAGTTACCGATTTAACTATTTAAGTATATAAAGAGGTAGTTGTAAGAAAACTAATGAATGCTATGCTATGCTAATGAAAACTATGAATTGAAATAATTATTATACAATTTAGTGTTTAATACATTTTTTAAAGCAAACATATTTGTATATAAAAATGTTTTGTGTCTTTAGTGGACATGGTGTAGTTAACCATACGGTTAACTTTGTAGAGCCACCCAAACATTTACCACCAATTTGGGTACCTGCCGGTCGATTCAGCCCTGAGTGCTTGGACAAGCAATGGGAAGATGCACTGCCACCCAACATGGAACCAATTCGTTACCATACCCAACACATCGAGCGTTCGTGGCGTGAACTGAAACGAGTATTAACTAGGTGTAACTGCCCAAGAGTGTCAACTTCTTACATTGGTGAATGGATGTACCGCACTAATATTTTAAACAGGGAAGGTGGAATACAACAGCAATTTTGTAGGTTCATGAGAGACATAGGAAGGGCATATCCTGGTATTGGATACATACCAATGACCAGAGACATTGAAGACTGTCAGTGTCCAGAGTGCTAAACTAAATAAGGTAAGATAAATAACAGTAAAAAAGGTAATAAGGTACATTATATTTTGCACAAAATTTCTTGAGTTTTTATATGCATAATAAATTTGGTTGAAGCATAATTTTAAATAATATTATATTTTTACAGATCGATTTGCATATGGAGTCCACCGGTACATCAACAAAAATGGTTCTTTTAAGAACCGACAATATTTAAAACGGCCCTTTTTAGGGCCACCACATTTTTAAGTTCGTATAATTATATCATATTAAATGAATATATAGTTATTATATATTTAAAAAATATGATATAAGAAATTAAAATATAAAATATATATATTGAATACAACAATAATTACAGTTGTTTAATATATTTAATAAAATAAATAATATACATTTGGTGGGCAATATACATTTGTAGAGCTCTACTTTTTGAATGAAAAAGGAAAATAACGTATTAGTCATAAAAATATTAAATAATTACAAGTAACGCGAATGTAATTTAAATAAAAATATTTAATGTAGGTAGCGATTAACGAATACCGTATTTTATTACGTTTTAATAATAATAATATATAATTAAAAATCGATTTATCAAAAAACCGACTACTGGATATTTTTGTATAACGGCATACGAATATAAAACCTCTTAGACGTTTTTCGATATTTCGACTTTTTTTCCCAGACCCAAAAGCCAAGGGGGTCCGTGAAAAGCGGTCGGAAAATCGAAAAATCAAAAATCCGATTGCGGGATATTTTTGTATAACGGCATACGAATATAAAACCTCTTAGACGTTTTTCGATATTTCGACTTTTTTTCCCAGACCCAAAAGCCAAGGGGGTCCGTGAAAAGCGGTCGGAAAATCGAAAAATCAAAAATCCGATTGCGGGATATTTTTGTATAACGGCATACGAATATAAAACCTCTTAGACGTTTTTCGATATTTCGACTTTTTTTCCCAGACCCAAAAGCCAAGGGGGTCCGCGAAAAGCGGTCGGAAAATCGAAAAATCAAAAATCCGATTGCGGGATATTTTTGTATAACGGCATACGAATATAAAACCTCTTAGACGTTTTTCGATATTTCGACTTTTTTTCCCAGACCCAAAAGCCAAGGGGGTCCGCGAAAAGCGGTCGGAAAATCGAAAAATCAAAAATCCGATTGCGGGATATTTTTGTATAACGGCATACGAATATAAAACCTCTTAGACGTTTTTCGATATTTCGACTTTTTTTCCCAGACCCAAAAGCCAAGGGGGTCCGCGAAAAGCGGTCGGAAAATCGAAAAATCAAAAATCCGATTGCGGGATATTTTTGTATAACGGCATACGAATATAAAACCTCTTAGACGTTTTTCGATATTTCGACTTTTTTTCCCAGACCCAAAAGCCAAGGGGGTCCGCGAAAAGCGGTCGGAAAATCGAAAAATCAAAAATCCGATTGCGGGATATTTTTGTATAACGGCATACGAATATAAAACCTCTTAGACGTTTTTCGATATTTCGACTTTTTTTCCCAGACCCAAAAGCCAAGGGGGTCCGTGAAAAGCGGTCGGAAAATCGAAAAATCAAAAATCCGAGTGCGGGATATTTTTTCCCAGACCCAAGCCGTCGGAAAATCGAAATTATAACAAAACGTGTATATTATTTCCTAGAGGTTTCGAAAAACCGATCATTGAATTAGTCGATATTTTGGACTTAGAAAATGAACGCGTGAATAAATATATTGTGGTACCTACCTATATAAAATTGATTATTGATTATTTTGAACTTAGAATAATTTTGCGATTGTTACGTAGTATTAAATTATTATTGTGGTATACGAACAAAAAACCTCTTAGACGTTTTTCGATATTTCGACATTTTTTCCCAGACCCAAAAGCCAAGCGGGTCCGCGAAAAGCGGTCGGAAAATCGATTTATCACAAAACCGACTACTGGATATTTTGAAAAATGAACGAGTGAATAAATTGATTATTTTGAACTTTTTCGATTATTACGTTGTATAAAATTATCATTGTGGTATATAAAATTATTGTTATGGCAACACTGCGGAGTATTGCCGTAGTGATAGTATTATGGATGTGATATGGACTTAGAAATTTTTTCCCGTTTTTTTTTCCAGACCCAAAAGCCAGAGTTCAACCAATTGAATTATATATGTACACTTTATCATTATGTATGCCATAATTTGTATAATTTATTAAAAATGATTTCATTTTTCTTCCACATTATTTCAAGAATAGTCATTATAATATTATAGTTATTTATAAGTATTTATACTTTATACTTTATAGTGTTTATAATCAATGACAGTACGGTAGTATTAATTTGTATTTTTATATTTCCATTCATTCAGTTGTATTTTTAGTTATTACTTATTAGTAGGGTTCGGATTTGAAGGCAATATAATCAATAAAAAAAGCATTTAAAATGTAAAAAAAGGCAAAAAAAGGCATTTAATTCATATAAAAAGGCAATTCATAAATATACTACAAAATAAAAAAGTGAACATTTTTTAAACACTTTCAATTGCTCACATTTTGAGAAAAATACAAATTAAAAATTAAAACTGCATGCAAAAACTGCATATAAAATTAATCCATCGGTTGAAAAAATATTTTCACCGAATTCTGAAACATACTTTTTCAACTTGGAATTGTGATTTTGCTTAACTTTTGGCATAATTAAAAAAACAGAATAAAATAAACGTGTGGGAAAAATTATTGAACGACAATTATTGCGATCGACAAATGCGGGCGGACTGACGAACAATCTTGAATTTACGCATTACGAACATATCTTAATCTTTAAATATGTGTACGGGTAATTTTATGGGCCATACCAAATACTCGATAAGACGATATCGATAAATATTGCGAATAATAAAACCCATTTGTAGCGATAATACGCAAGCTGTGTATAAAATTATAAAATTACCTGAATAAATTC
>NC_042496.1:40216340-40216713 GCF_005508785.2 Acyrthosiphon pisum
TAATATATAATTAAAAATCGATTTATCAAAAAACCGACTACTGGTATATTTTTCTAATAGGGTATACGAACAAAAAACCTCTTAGACGTTTTTCGATATTTCGACATTTTTTCCCAGACCCAAAAGCCAAGCGGGTCCGTGAAAAGCGGTCGGAAAATCGATTTATCACAAAACCGACTACTGGATATTTTGAAAAATGAACGAGTGAATAAATTGATTATTTTGAACTTTTTCGATTATTACGTTGTATAAAATTATCATTGTGGTATATAAAATTATTGTTATGGCAACACTGCGGAGTATTGCCGTAGTGATAGTATTATGGATGTGATATGGACTTAGAAATTTTTTCCAGACCCAAAAGCCAGAGATC